>NC_021161.2:31628380-31665969 GCF_000331145.2 Cicer arietinum
AAATGTATACTACACATAGAAAACAATGAGTAGATTCCAGTTTTAAGAAAAGTAATATTTTCTAAAAAAACTCCCCCTTAATATTTTCAAAATGATATACTTCAAAATTCCAAAACAAAAGTAAGATGAATGTGAACAAGAGAGAGTGAATGCATATAGGGAAGCAAAAAATAAGATGAATGTGTCAACATGTCAAATATAATTTTGTTTTTACAAAACATTATAATTCTAATAAAGTTTGTGTTTTTCAAAAACAATCAAAGAGATTTGTTCACATAAAACATGATTTTAAGGATATAAAGAGGAGAATTTGTCGAAAATGATTTGAGTTCCATAAATTAAATAGTACTCATGATCAGGATATACCTTGATAAGATCCACATAAGCACTTGAATTAGACAAGAGGACAATGTGAATATGTGCTTCTTCTAAAGGACCACCATTCAAACTTGTTACTATTCCTTTGATCTGATGGTTGATTTTCATCAAGACTCCAGTAGCAGCAACTTTGGCACCATATCCATCCAATTTAGTTTTTCCAATAATTTAATCATGAGATGTTTTTGGAAGAAAGGTTAATAGTGAGATATGTGTAGGAGTGCCAAAACTAAATGGTTCAAACTCATTTATAAGTTGTTGATTTTTTTCAACCATATCATCTTAATAGAAAACATTAGATTTAATTGAATGATGCATATAAACTGTCAAGAACGTTCTGGAGAATGTTCTGCTTTTTCTGGAGAATGTTATGCTCTTCTGCAGAATGTTCTGCTTTTCTAGAGAATGTTTCTCTCTTCTGGAGAATGTTCTGGTACTGCTTCCAAAATGAACTTTTTTGCTTAAATTGATTATTCTCTTAGATTTTGCCTTTATCGTTCTCCAACTTTTAGGAGGAGAATGAAACGAAGACTGTTTATCAATCTTGGTTTCCTGGAAAGCATTATGTTGTTGTTGTCCAGAATGTTCTTCTTCTTCATCTCCTTAGCTTTAATGTTTCCAGAGGTTATAGATACTCCAAAATTTTCTAATGAGATGGGGCACCATACTTTTCCTTTCATGTGTATTGAGCATGCATTGTCCATGTATCAATGTTCTTTCTTGATTGTTGGATGGTGTTCCTACATCACAAGTTAGTAATGATTTTGGTACCCATATTTGTTTGGGTCTTTGATGGTTAGTATATCTTCTTTTAGAAGATTTTTAAAAACTTGATCTCTTTTTAAAATAGCAAGTTGATTCAAAGTAACCATTTTCGGAATAATAGGAACACTTAGTTGTTGATCTTTGATATGGTTTCAAAATCTGAGTTTTAAACGGATTTGAAATTTATTTTGCTGAAATTCCAGATCGTTCTCCCTTTTTCAAACTTTCTAGAGAAAGTTCTGTTTTTGTTCTAGAACTTTCTCCGTTTTGAGAACAACCTGAAGAAAGTTTATCTTTATGCAGATTTTTGAAAACTGCCTCAACTTTATTTGCAGAACGATCTTCCCTTTTAAAAAACCTTTTGCTTTTAATCTTTTCATCTCTTTTCTTAAAGTGGCAAGCAAATTCCAGATGTACAAGTTTCTTATAATATGAGCATTTGGTTTTGCATTTATCCTCTTTTCTTTCCGAAACAAAAAAGTTTTCATATATTTTTGTTTTTTGAGTTTTATCAAAACCAAGATCGGCTTTATCAAATATTCCCATTTGAGATCCCATGATTTTTTGAAAGGTTTCAGTAGCTTTAATAAAATTTGACAAGTCATTTCTCAGAAGTTCATTTTCAGTTTTAAGGAGAATGTTCTCCATTTTCGTTGCAAAACGTTCTTGATTTTCATATTCATTATTTTCCTCAAAATGATATTCCTGCATGTTCTGAATGATGTTTTTTAGTTATTCAATCATAACCCGAGCTTTCTGTTTTTCCCTTTTTTCTTTTAAAACTTGATCCTTTAAAGAGCAACATTTTTTAACAAGCAGATTTGAATCATTAAGTAAGCTATCAAAATATTTTTCAATTTGTTCAAATAAAAGACATGGTTCATAATTTATTACCTCATTGTCTTCAATATCTGCCATTAAACATAAGCTGGCTTCTTCATGTTCCTCTGTTTATGATTCATCAGAATCATCCCAAGTCATCATCATAGACTTTTTCTTGAAAGGGAACTTCTTTGGTGCTCTTTTGTTCAAGGGACATTCAGTTTTATAATGTCCTTGTTTATTGCATCCAAAGCATGTGATTTGACTTTTGTCTACCTCTATTTTGAAGTTGTCTTTTTTATTTGAAAATCCCTTTTTGATATGATCCCTTCTTCTCAACATTCTATGTATCTTTTTTGTAAGATAAACTATTTCTTCATCAACATTTTTCTTGTTCGATTTCTTCTGAGTCCTCATCTAGACTTTCTTGAGATGTTTTCAAAGTTATTGCTTTGCCCTTTTTGATTGTTATGTTTTCTTGTAGCAACACTTCATGTGCTCGCAATGTTCCAATCAGTTCCTCCAATCCGAATACATCAAGATGCTTGGCCTGGCTTATGGCTGTCACCATCGGTCTCCATATTATTGGAAGACATCTCATGATCTTTCTAACTCTATCTTATACTGAGTATGCTTTCCCTAAGGAGCTCACTTCACTTACAATGGTTGTGAATCTTGAGTACATCTCATCAATTGTTTCTCCTGCATTCATTTCAAAGAGTTCAAACTTTCTTATGCTTATATCAATCCTTGTTTCTTAAACATGGCTTGTTCCTTAGTGATGAGTTTGTAATTTGTCCCATACTTCTTTAGCAGTTTTGCATTCATCAACTCTTTCACTTACTTCCTTACTCAAAGCACACGATAAGAATAGTTGAGCTTTTGAGTTGAGAAGTACCTTAGATTTTTCTTCTGTTGTCCAATCTGCTTCTTTCTCTTTAGTAGAGGTTGAATCATTTTGGTCGACTCTTGGTATGAAATTTTCATCTATAATGATGCGCCACATTCCTGTATCTTGAGATTTCAAGAACAACTGCATTTTGCTTTTCCAGAAATAGTAGTCTATGTCATCAAAGTAAGATGGTCTGTATGATGACACTCCTTCAGCAATGTACAATTTTTTTGACATTTTTCTTCTAGATCTTTTTCTCTAACACTTGTTAGGTGTTCAAATTTTAGAGACTGAGCTCTAATGCCAATTGAAGTAACAATTTTGATTTACAAGGATGGGGGTTTGAATTGTAAATGCACCTTTTAAAAATTCCTGTTAAAAACTTAAGATAATAACTCAAGATTGATCTTGGTTGTGAAAACAGAAAATGAAGAACGTTCTTGGTTTTAACCAAAAAACGGAGAACATTCTTGGTTAGTTAAATACAATAATTTAGTTTATGTATTTAACATGATAATCAATCAAACTGAAAGTAAATAGATAAAGGAAGAGATATCACACAACGATATATCCTGATTCACCCAACTCGGGTTACGTCCAGTCCTCACAACTGTGAGTTTTTGCCCTAAGTGTTTAAATCAAAGAACTTTCTTGGCTTTATAGCACCTAGTTTAGATCAACCTTGATCAGCTACAAAGTTAAAACCTTTTCACCCAGAAACAAGTTTAATCAAGTCACCTATCAACCTTGATAGGATTTCTTACAATCTACCCAAACTATATTAAACTCTTATAGTTTGAGTTTTAAAATAATGATGAGATTGCTTTGTTAGAATCTGAGAAGGATCAACACTTGTTTGAGTACTGATTCTTTGATAGAAAAATACGCGAGAATGATTCTAGGAATCGAATGGGAAAAATTAGAATTGATTCAATGTATGTGTGTGAGAGAAATTCAAGTATGATTGAAATGAGTAATGAATTTTCTTAGTACTTGAAGCTCTGGTTTTTCCTTTAGCTTGGCCTTCCTTTTATAGGCTTTTTAGAGCATTTCATATTGGTCAAAAGAGCTGTTGGTAGTGCTCTGTCATATTTGAGCAAAACTAATATATTTGAATAAAAAACTTCCAGCGTTTGAACATAACTTGAACTTTGTTGACTTGGTTGGTTTCTTTGTTCTTGATTAGATTTATCTTGTGTTTAATGATCCTTGAAGCTTCATATGTAATTGTTGATGTTACAGCTTCGACCTGGAGCCTTGATTTTGTCTGAAATAGTTTGGTGAATGATTATACACTTCTACAGAAATAAGGAGATCAATGCTGAAAATCTACATAAACAGAGATTGATAATCAATCTTGAGACTGGTCTGGTTATTCTAGAGAAAGATGTTTGCTGCTGAAGATCAAGTGTAACAAGCTGGAGAATATTTATCAATCCGGAGATTGATATTACACTGCTTTCCAGATTGATCAGAATGCTGTCAAGAATGTTCAGATCTGTCTAGTCTTGCTAATTCATGATCTTCTCTCTTTCTGATTTGAGTAGTTTCTTTGAATGTAATCATCTCAATTTGTTCCTTGCCAAGTGCTGATGATATAGATGTAAAATTCAGAGGCGAAAACTTCTTTTAACTAGTGGAGATTGATTGGTTTTGGAGCTGTGATGATCATTCTGAAACTGGAGAACATTCTCCGTTTTCCAAATTTTATTAAGAATGTTTTCAATTCTTGTTTGTTCAGTTTCTTGCCTTTTTATTCTGATTTCTTTGCTTTGTTTAAATCCTATCTTTGAATTAATACACTCAAAAGCACAAGTTAAATTAACATAACATTTAGAATCATAATTAACATTCTTAATTAACTTTTTGTTTGTTTTCATCAAAACATTAAATTGAGATTTTGTCTCAACAAGGAAAACACCAAAATCAAGTTTACTGAACAAGAGACAAGTTTACTAGACAAGAGGCAAACACTAGAGTCATGTTTGCTAGATCAGAGGCAAGTTTATTGGACCAAAGGCAAACATTATAATCAAGTTTGCTGGACCAGAGGAAAATATTCTAGACATGAGGGAAACACCATAATCAAGTTCAAATGAGCTGTCATAAGTCTCATTGAAGCCTATAAAAGGAACCTCAATCTCAAGGAAAATGCAGAGCTTAAAGTGCAAAGAAATATGTCAATTACTTACATTAATACACTCAAAAGTATTTCATTTACTTAATTCTTCTATTAAAGAATCTAAACTCAAATAAGTTTTAAGCTTACTCAGATTCTGCCAAACTCTTTAAATCATCACCTTGTAACCCAAGACTATATTATTGAAAATAGTTTGAGTAATATGTAGAAAATCTTTTTATGGTTAAAAGAGAAAGTGTAAAAATCCTCCCTAAAGATTGAAAGGTAATCTATGGAAATCATTTCTGAGCTGAAAGGTAGTGTTGTGTAACAGATCAAGGTTGATCTGGACTGGTGGTGTAAAAACCAACAATGTTCTCTGTTTTGAACACTAGTGAAAAATCTCACAACTGAGAGTACTAGATGTAAACCAGTTTGGGTGAACCAAGATATATATGTGTGTGATATATCTTCCATTATCTTTATTTATTTCTATTCTTTTAATTATCAAATTAAATAGATAAGTTAAATTGTGTGTTTTTCACTAACCAAGAACGTTCTCCGTTTTATGTTTTCATAAACAAGATCAATCTTGAGTTAAATACTTAAGTTTTAACATAAATTTTTAAAAAGGTTAATTTACAATTCAAACCCCATTTTTATAGTAAATTGACATTGTTATTTCAATTGGCATCAAAGCTTGGTCTCTAAAGATTAACACCTAAACAGTGCTAGAGAAAAAGATCTAGAAGAAAAATTTCAAAAGTTAAATACATTGTAGAATGAGGATATTCAAACAGATCACCTTACTTTGATGGTACAGATTACTACTTCTAGAAGAGTAAGACACAGCTATTTCTAAAATCACAAGACACATGAATGTGCCCTATCATAACAGATAAAAATTTTATTCCAAGAGAAAAACAAGATGATCCAACATAAGTTGAAAATAGATAAGTAGATTCGACAGCTGAAGATAAAACCAAAGTACTTATAAACTCTAAAGCTCAATTGTTTTTATCTTGTGCCTTAAGCTGGGAAGAGAGTGAAAGAGTTGATGAATGCAACACTGGTAAAGAAGTGTGGGACACATTACAAACCCATCACGAAAGAACAAGTCATGTGAAAGAAACAAGGATTGATATAGGCATAAGAAAGTTTGAACTATTTGAATTGAATGAAGGAGAAACTATTGATGAGATTTACTCAAGGTTTACAACCATTGTAAACGAAATGCGCTCATTTGGCAAAGCATACTTAGTACAAGATAGAGTAAGAAAAATCATGAGATGTCTCACAGTAATATGGAGACCAATGGTGACAACCATAAGCCACGCCAATAACCTTGAAGTACTTGGATTAGAAGAACTAATTGGAACCTTACGAGCACATGAAGTGTTGTTACAAGAAGACAAACCAATCAAGAAAGGCAAAACAATAGCCTTAAAAGCATCTCATGAAAGTATACCACTACAAGTAGATGAAGATTCAGAAGAAATCGGACAAGAAGATGCTGATGAAGAAATAGCACTTCTTACAAGAAAAATTCAAAGGATGATAAGATGATCAAAAAGGGATTTCCAAATAAAAATGAAAATCTCAAAATAGAAGTAGACAAGAGTCAAATCACATGTTTTGGTTGTAATAAACTAGGACATTACAAAGCTGAATGTCCCTTAAGTAAAATAACACCAAAGAAGATTCCATTCAAGAAGAAATCGATGATGGCTACCTAGGATGAGGTAACAAATTCTAAAATATGTCCTTTGTGTGAACAAATAGAAAAAGAATTTGATAATTTGCTAAATGATTCAAAGTTTCTTGTCCAAAATTGTAGCTCTTTAAAAGAACGGATTTACAAAGAAAATGAAGAGAAAGAGATAACTCAGGATATGAATGATGAACTTAAAAAAGATCAATTAAAATCTGAAAGAATCTCAATTCAAAAATTTTAAAATTGAAAGTCAAGAATATTCTACAATGCAAAAGAAGAACGTTCTTCTTAAAACTGAAGTTGAACTTCTTGAAAATGATTTGTCAAATATTATTAGAGCTACTGAAACCTTTCAAAACAATCATGGGATCTCAAGTAGAAATATTTGATAAAGCTGGTCTTGATTTTGATAAAACTCAAAAAACAAAAATGTATGAAAACTTCTTTATTCCTTAAAGAAAAGAGGACAAATGCAAAACCAAATTTCATATTGTAGTAAAATTGGACATCTGGAATATGCATGTTATTTTAAGAAAAAAGATGAAAAAATTAAAAACAAAAAGCTCTTTGGAAAAGCATAACTCTATGGAAGAAAAACATAACTTTCTCCATAAAGTGTGAAAAAATAACGTTCTGGAAGAGAAATAGAACATTCTCTAGAAAGTTTGAAAAAAGGATAACGTTTTGAAATTTTATCAAAACTAGCTACAAAGATGTTTAAAACTCATATTTTCAAACCTTCTCCAAACCAACAACAAAGTGTTCCTAGTGCTCCAAGATTGGCCACTCTAAGCCAGCTTGCTATCTTAAAAAGGGATCAAGCTTTAAAACTAACTCTCAATGACCCAAGACCAAATGGGTACCTAAAATTAGTATAACACCTCATGCAGGGTGGATCTCAAAGTGTAAAGAAAAAGTCATGGTTCTTGGACAATGGCTACTCAAGACATATGATAGGTGATAAAAAATGCTTCATGTCATTTTTCAAAAAGGATGAAGGCTCCGTGACTTTTGGGAACAATAACCAAGCCCGAATCAAAGGTAAAGGGACCATTGGTAAGGAAAATTTTACTCAAATAATAGATGTTCAATTTGTTGAAGGATTGAAACATAATCTCTTAAACATAAGTCAACTATGTGATAATGGCTTTGAAGTTATTTTTAAACCCAATACATGTGAGGTGAGAAAAATAGTTTATGGGGAAATACTTTTCTCAAGAACCCGAAGGAAAAATTTGTATGTTTTACATCTTAAGGAATTACCTGATGAATCTTGCTTTATGTCTATCGATAAAGACAAATATATTTGGCATAAACGAACAGGTCATATAAGCATGAAAACAATCTAAAAATTTTCAAAATTAGATCATGTTAAGGGTTTACCTAAAATAAATTTTGAAAAGGATAAAGTATTTGAAGCATGTGCAAAAGGAAAACAAGTCAAAAGTAGTTTTCACTCAAAACATTTCATATCTACAAACAGAATTCTTGAACTGCTTCACATTGATATTTTTGACCCCATTAAAACAACAAGTTTAGGAGGAATGAAATATGATTTCGTTATTGTTGATGATTTTTCTCGGTACACGTGGGTTATTTTCTTAATACAAAAAGATGATGCATTTGATGCCTTCAAAATCTTATGTGAAATGGTACAAAATGAAAAAGATTCCAACATCATTTACGTAATAAGTGATCATGCAGGGGAATTCATAAATAACTCTTTCAAAACCTTCTTTGATGAACTTGGCATTTCTCATAATCTACCTTGTGCACGAACTCCTCAACAAAATGGAGTTGTTGAATGAATAAATAGAACATTACAAGAAATGGCAAGAACAATATTGGAAGAATCTAATCTTGAAAAATATTTTTGGGCTGAAGCTATCAACACTCATATTACATCTTAAACCGTGTATCAATAAGAAAATTATCAACCAAACACCATACCGAATCTGGAAAAACAGAAAGCCAAACATCTCATATTTTCATATTTTTGGATGTTATTGTTACATTTTAAACAACAAAGTGAACCTTGGAGAGTTTGACGCAAAATTAGACAAGGCTATCTTTTTGGATTACTCAACTGATTCTAAAGGATATCGAGTATTCAATTTAAGAACTAAAATTGTTGAAATTAGTATGCATATATTGTTTGATGAATTTGATGATCTTGATTTAAGTAAAAAAAGATGATGAAGAGGAAGAACATTCTGGACAGTAACAACAAAATGTTTCCCAGGAAAGTGAGATTGATAAACAATCTTCGTTTCATACTCCTTCTAGAAGCTGGAGAACAATAAGTGATCATCTTCAAAATCAAATCATTGAAGATACGGTTGATGGGATTAGAACAAGAATGTCATTCAAAGATGATATCAATAATAACATGGCAACAATCTCCCAAATAAAACCAAAATCAATCAAAGAAGCCATAATTGATCAATCTTGGATATATGCGATGAAAGAAGCACTTCTTCAATTCAAAAAGAATGAAGTCTGGAACCATGTCCCAGATCCACATGATCAAACAATCATTGGAACAAGATGATTTTTTCAGAAATAAGTTGGATGAAGAAGTTAAGGTTATAAGAAACAAAGTAAGACTAGTTACCCAAGGGTACAACAAACATAAATGTATTGACTATGATGAAACCTTTACTCCAGTTGCAAGGTTAGAAGTTATAAGAAATCTTCTTGCATATGCGTCTCATAAACTTATCCAACTTTTTCAAATGGATGTTAAAAGTGCATTTTTAAATGAATTTTTAAATGAACAAGTTTATGTCCGTTAACCCCCTAGTTTTGAAGATCAATCAAAACAAGATCATGTTTTCAAACTTACCGAAGCTCTATATGAATTAAAACAAGCACCTAGAGCCTGATACGAAAGATTAAGTTCTTTTTTTAATCAAAAGTAGATTTTCTAGGGGAAAAATTGACACTATATTGTTCAAGAAAACAAATAAAAATGACTTACTTATTGTTCAAATGTATGTTGACGATATTATCTTTGGATCAACTAATGAGAAAATGTGTGATGACTTTTCTAATATCATGCAAAGTGAATTTGAGATGAGTATGATGAAAGAATTAAGGTTTTTTTTTTGTCTTGCAAATTAAGCAATATAAAGATGGCATTTTTATATGTCAAGAAAAATACATAAAAGATCTTTTATCAAAATATAAAATGAACGAAGTCAAAATTATGACTACTCTCATGCATCCATCTTCCTCATTAGACAAAAATGAAAACGAAAAATCCATTTATGAAAAAGAATACTGGGGAATCATAGGATCTTTGCTTTATTTAACTACCAGAAGATCTAAAATTGTGTTTATAGTAGGATTATGTGCTAGATTTCAATTTGCACCAAAAGAATCTCACTTATCTATTGTAAAGAGAATTTTTCGATATCTTGTTGGTACTATTGATCTTGTCCTTTGGTATAGAAAAGGTTCTCATTTTAATCTTGTAGCTTACTGCGATGTTGATTATGTTGAAGACAATATTAAAAGAAAAAGCACAAGTGGTGCATGTTAGTTTCTTGGAAAAGCATTAATAAGTTGGTCTCACATAAAGCAAAACACAATTGCTTTATCAACAACTGAAGTTGAATATGTCTCAGCTGCAAACTGTTGTTCCCAAGTCCTCTTGATAAAAAATCAACTTGAAGACTTCTCTGTAAGTTATTGAAACATTCCAATTTACTGTGACAACACAAGTGTTATAAATTTTTCAAAAAATCTTATTCAGCATTCAAGATCCAAGCACATTTTGATAAAACATCACATTATTATTGATCATGTAAATAAAAAATAAGTTGAGTTAATCTTTGTAGATACTCAAAAACAACTTGAAGACATTTTTACCAAACCTCTTGTAAAGGAAACCTTCAATTTCAACAAAGAGAAATTAAAAATCATCAAAAATCTTGTCATTTTACATTTTTTTTTTTTGAAACCAAGAACATTCTTGATTTGATTCAATCAATCTTCATTTTTATTCAAACAATCTCCGTTTCTCTTCACAAAATCAGAAAAATCGCTTTTTGCGTGGCATTAATGGCAAGTGTTTGTTTGTCTGCAAAAGCAACGGCCACGATGTAACTTTCGCCCCTATCTTCCTCTTTTCCAAAAATCATATGTCACTTCATCTTCCTACCATTTAAGTCAAAATTCTGCAACTCCTCCACTTCTCCACAAAAAATTGCTCTCATTCACGTCTTCCATCCTCCACAAACACACTTTGCCTTTTTGCACACTCTCATTCATCATCAAAAATGGCTCCCACCAAAATGTTTGCTCCAAAAAACCCTTGCCCCACTACACCTTCTTGTTTATCTTCTCCACCATTATCATTGTTCCTCACACGACCACTATCACCACCACCTCGACCCACTCCTCCATAAGAATCATCATAAAACACCGTCTCGGACTATTTGTCTTCATCCCCAAACTCAAGCCCTAACCATATCTCCCTAAATCCTTATCAATTGTACTTCCCCCTCCTTTCAAATGATAACCTCTTAATCTTTCTGAAGTACCCCCACATTTACCAAAACCATCTTCCAAACCTACTCCCTCCCAAAGAAGGTCCATGCGCATCTTGGCCAGAATAAGGACGTCTAAAGCTAAACGCATTGACCCATTATATACAATATCTCTAACAGTTACGACTCTGAGCACGACGTTCCCACTAAACCTTCAGAAACATCTCCTCAAATTGAACCTTCTCAATCGACTCCCCCAAATCAGAAAAAGAAATCTAACAAAGAGATTTTTTCCTCTTCAAAACCCTCACCCTCTTCTCCATAAACAACTACTTCAAAACCACTCTAACACTATCTCAATATTTGGCCAAGAACAAACTAAAAAATCCCCAAAAAACTGATTGCCCTCGAACCAAAACACAAGAAAGTTATGCCCCAAAAATGGTTTCACCAGAATGTTCTCCGTCCAAAACTTCTTCACCAGAACGTTCTCCCACACGATGTCCCTCCAAAATGTTATTTGCCCTCAACTGGACCCAACCCCACCTCATATGGCCCAAAACTATGTATTCCACCCCTCATCCCCTCCAAACTTCAAAAATTGTACTATGAGAAATGGGTCAAACGACTCATTGGTGTTGGAAGATTATTCATGATTGATAATCTAAAACTTGAAGGTACCTCCATCAAACATCACACTGATGCCTTAGGATGGACTCAATACCTTCAAAACTCTGACTATTTTTATCCTGATGTGGTGAGGGGATTTTATTGCAAAGCCCAAACCTTTACTGATGAATCTCCTCTCGTGTCCAATTTAAAAGGAATTAAGATAAGATTGACTCCTGATATCCTTGCCTCTATTCTCAAAATCCCAATTGATGGTCTTGTTGTCTTTGGAAGAAAATGGTCTCAATTCTGAACCTTAACAAGAAGGAAGTCATCTTTAATTTGTTTCAGCCTGGCTCCAAAAATTACCTCTCCATATCTCTCAAACCTCTTTCCAAAGTCTTTAATAGTATAAGTCAACACTCCATTCTACCTCATCGTGGGAGTCTTGAATATGTCTCCAAAAATGATGCCCTGAAAATCTATCATCTACTCTACTGCAAAAGACCCAATCTTCCTCACATCATCATCCAAAACATGATAGCAGCAGCAAACAAAGATTATCATAGAAATATAGTCCCTTACGAAATGGTTCTCTAAATTTTTTTAGGAAATTCAATATTTTGTTATCATCTGAAACCTCGACAATAAAGTTATCCAAATTCTCCTCCAAAAAAATTTCTCATACGAAGAAACACTCATCTGCTTATAACATTCCACAAACTGTTTTTCCCTCAACCACCAACAAACGAAACACTCGCCCAGAAAACATGTTGTGGCCTCTATTGCTCCAGAAAATCCTTCACCTAGTCCAAACACCACTGCTGCTCAAGAACATTCTCCACCTAGCTCACACACAATTCCTTCCCCTCAAGAATGTTCTTCACCTCAACCTAACATTTTCCCTTCTCCCACTATCCCATACAACTTACCCCAATCATATGATCACACACCCATTGGGGTTCGCTCCTCTCATTATCACTACAATCCACCTCTCTAGAGTGATATATGTTCTCAACTCCCCTTCCAACACACTTCAATCATGTCACCTGCCTTCATCTCTCCTCAAAAAACAAGTTCTTCCATCCATGGAATAAGTCAGTATTTGGTTTTTCCCGACACTCTTGGTCCATCTATGCATGCTAACAAATCCCCATCAGATGTCATTCCTACCATTGCCACTTCATTTGCTATCCTATCATCATTTTGCACTACTATTGTACCCACTTAAAGCACTCTTCCATTTACCCCTAAGGATGATAACCAATGCCCATCCAAACATCCAAGAGTTGAGAAGGACTCAACCAACAAGGCAATCCTGGCTGTTTTTCAAATCATCATGGCTCGACAAACCTATCAGGATAAAGAGTATGCCCTTCGGGATTGGATGGCCACTCAGCTTGCTCCCAGCTCAAGATTGAACCTCCTCAACTGAATCCACCACTTTATTTTCAAGTTAACCTAGAACCATCCCTACCATACTCATCTGAAGGGCCTTCTTCGTCTCTGTCTATCTAGCAATTCTCTGCTATTTTTTTCCTATTCCTTTTTGCTTTTAGAAAAGGGGAGAATTAATTTTAAATTTTATGTATTTAGAAATGTATTCAGAAGTCCTTTTGTATATTGCACTTTTATATTTTTTGTTTTGTTTTTTGAACCATGTGTATAACTGTCTCTTACTTTAATGCATCAATGAAAATGATATGTTGGTTAAAAAAGATTAGCACATTTTGAGGGGAGCTTTTAAGCTCTCTATGATTAAAATTAGAATCAAAATTAAAATCTAAATTAACATATGTGTCATCATCAAAAAGGGGGAGATTGTCAAGACAAAATCCCAAATTAGTATTTTGATGTAAACAAACAAAAGTTAATTAAGACTTCTAATTATGATTCTAAATGATATGTTGATTTAACATGTGATTTTGAGTGTGATAATCAAAAATAGGTACTAAGAATTTCAAGCAAGATCATATTAAAAAGGAAGCAAAGATATATAAACAGAACGAAGAACGTTCTTAACAGAAGTCTGAAAAACAAAAAACATTCTCCATAGTTCTAAAACAACAAGAATTATCATATCCTCTTTTAAGGAAAAGAAACCTCCTGGATTTTACAAATGCATTTCAATTATTCCATTAGGAACATATAGAGCCCATATCAACAAAAGAATGACTCCAAAAGACAAAGGGAAAAAACTATGGATCATGAAAAACCAAGCAACATCATTTCTCCAAATTCAACAAGATCAATCTCCAAATTTAAGCTAGAATCAAGAACAATCTTGAGTGGATACTTCAGCATATCTCTAAGTTGTATGCACACATGATAAAGGGATCATGAATCACTGTCAAAGATGGCAGATAAAGAAGCTTAGAGTTCAATATTCTTCAAGGCAGAAAATGAAGAATGTTCATACAATAACATTCTTGTTTTAAATCTGATCTTATCCATTAAACTGACACATGACAGCTAGACCCTCTTCAACGGTCAAATGAGATGTTATAAGTCTCTTTGAAGTCTATAAAAGGAACCTCAAGCTCAAGGAATATGCAGAGCTTCAAGAGCAAATCAATACATCACAATCTTACATTCATACACTAAAAAATCTCTCATTTACATACAAAGAATCAGTTTTGCTTTCTCATTCGAATTTTAGAATCATTCTATTGAATTCTTCTTTTAAAGAATCTAAACCTAAACAAGTGTTGAGCTTACTCAGATTCTGCCAAACTCTCACAATTGTGAGGACTATACGTAACCCGATTTGGGTGAACCAGGATATATCTTTGTGTGATATCTCTTCTCTTATCTCTACTTATTTCTAGTCTTTTAATTATTAAATTAAATAGATAAGTTAAATTGTGTGTTTTTTACTAACCAAGAACGTTCTCCATTTTCTGTTTTCATAACCAAGATCAATCTTGAGTTAAATACTTTAAGTTTTAACAGAAAATTTTAAAAAGGTGACCTTACAATTCAAACCTCCCATTTCTTGTAAATTGACATTGTTACTTCATAGGCGACTAATCAAAGGCATTTTGACTAGAAGCTTGATTGCTTCACTAGAGAAAGACTTTGCCAATGTAGCTAGAATCAAGAACAATCTTGAGTGGATACTTCAGCATATCTCTAAGTTGTATGCACACATGATAAAGGGATCATGAATCACTGTCAAAGATGGCAGATAAAGAAGCTTAGAGTTCAATATTCTTCAAGGCAGAAAATGAAGAATGTTCATACAATAACATTCTTGTTTTAAATCTGATCTTATCCATTAAACTGACACATGACAGCTAGACCCTCTTCAACGGTCAAATGAGATGTTATAAGTCTCTTTGAAGTCTATAAAAGGAACCTCAAGCTCAAGGAATATGCAGAGCTTCAAGAGCAAATCAATACATCACAATCTTACATTCATACACTAAAAAATCTCTCATTTACATACAAAGAATCAGTTTTGCTTTCTCATTCGAATTTTAGAATCATTCTATTGAATTCTTCTTTTAAAGAATCTAAACCTAAACAAGTGTTGAGCTTACTCAGATTCTGCCAAACTCTCACAATTGTGAGGACTATACGTAACCCGATTTGGGTGAACCAGGATATATCTTTGTGTGATATCTCTTCTCTTATCTCTACTTATTTCTAGTCTTTTAATTATTAAATTAAATAGATAAGTTAAATTGTGTGTTTTTTACTAACCAAGAACGTTCTCCATTTTCTGTTTTCATAACCAAGATCAATCTTGAGTTAAATACTTTAAGTTTTAACAGAAAATTTTAAAAAGGTGACCTTACAATTCAAACCTCCCATTTCTTGTAAATTGACATTGTTACTTCATAGGCGACTAATCAAAGGCATTTTGACTAGAAGCTTGATTGCTTCACTAGAGAAAGACTTTGCCAATGTTTTTTTTTTTTTTTTGCTTTATTAGAGGAAGACTTCATCAGATGTACAAAGAGCATAAATGAATCAGAATCAGATGCAGTCTTGGCAAACCTTCTTGTACCAGCAAAGGCAGTCTAATGCTTTGTATCATTAGAGGAAGAGACAATCTAATGTTTTGTATCATCAAAGACAATATTCCATAGATGCTTTTGTCATTTGTTTTGAATACAAAATTTTCATGACTTTTTGAACAACTCATCAGAGGATATATCCTACTACGTTGTTTGTGGTCTTGAAACTGCACACTTAAATAAAATATTAGTGCCTAAAATTGTTCCCACAAATTGATTTTGTTATCATCAAAACAAGTAGGATCTTTTGTACTTGAAACCAATATTATTCTCACAATCTCCTCTTTTTTGATGATGACAAACATCCATTTGTGTGGACAATTTTTTATTTTAAAAAATTAGTTCATCAAAGCTCCCCCTCAAAATATGCATATCTGATTTAACTCATAAGACAATATTCTAACAGTTAAAAAAAATATCTTTTCTCCAATTTTTGTCAACAGACAGAAAGTAAAGAACAAAAAAAAATTTGATACTGATATTTGTAAAATTATCACAACTGTTTGAATTGAATTTATTTTTGTCAGAGGGACAAAAAAATTCAATTTTATCAAAGGTACATCAGGAAAATGTTTAAGCGTTCATTATCTTTTTTACAAAAGCACCCACTCAAAGGCTGTTTGAAAATGCCAGCTCACCGATAATCAATGTCTACAAACTTTATGTCTAAAATACCGTTCTAAACATAATCACTTATGAAATGATGTTTGGTCTCTATATATTTTGCTCTAGAATGTAAAATATGATTTTTGGTTAAACATATAGTAGAAGTGTTATCACATAAAATAGGGAATTAATGTGGAAATCTGTAGGTTGATGCTTCATCCACAACACTGGAATGCTACAACTAATTGTTGAGATATATTCTACCTTTGTTGTTCACAGTGTAATAGTTCATTGTCTTTTGCTTGACCAGGAGATCAAATTCTAACCAAGGAATGTGCAATTTCCACTAGTGCTCTTCCTTTCTAGCTTATCTCCAGCATAGTCAGCATCAAAGAAATAAACTAACTTGTACTTAGAGGAATGCTTATAACACAAACCAAGGTTATTTGTGTCTTTCAGATATCTAAAGATTCTCTCAACTACTGTTAAGTTGGACTCTATATGATCAGATTGAAATATGGCACACACACACTAAACAAAATGTCAGGTCTAGAGGCAATTAAGTATAGAAGGGAACCTATCATTCCTTTGTATACATTTTAATCTACCTTCTTACCAGTGTTATCCTTTTCAATAGAGCAAGTTAGATGCATAAGAGTTGCCATAACCTTACAATCATCTGTTTTAAATTTTTTAAGTAATTCTCTTGTGTATTTGGTTTGGTGAAAAAGTACTCCCTATGGATTTTGATGAATTTGAGTTCCCAAAAAAAACTTCAATTCCCCCATCACGCTCATGTCGAACCCATTATACATTATATAAGAAAATTATTCGCAAAGCTTGCCATTAGTGGAACCAAAAATTATATCATCAACATAAATTTGAGCAATAAGAAGATCATTATTTTTTTTATGATTTTGTAAATAAAGTAGTGTCAATTTGGCCTCTTTCAAAATCATTTTTTAACAAAAAGTTGCTTAATATGTCATACCAAGCTCTTGGAGCTTGTTTAAGTCTATATAAAGATTTCTTTAATTTAAACACATGATCTGGATATTCCATATCCTCAAACCATGGGGTTGTTTGACATACACTTCTTCATTAATGTAACCATTTTAAGAAAGAAATTTTTACATCCATTTGATATAAAGTAATGTTGCTATAAACAACAAATGAGAGTAAGAGTCTGATAGCTTCTAACATGACTACAAGGGCAAAAGTTTCAGTATAATCAACACCTTCCTGATGACAATATCCTTGTGCTACTAGTCTATCCTTGTTTCTAACTACTTCACCCTTCTCATTTAATTTGTCTCTGAAGATATATTTGGTTCCTATGGATTTCTTTTCTGAAGGTTTAGGAACTAGACTCCATACATCATTCCTCTTATGTTGATTTAATTCTTCTTGCATAGCTAGTATCCAACTATCATATGATAATGCTTCATTTATATTTGTTGGTTCAGTTGTAGAAAGCAGTTCAAACCATGATGATTATTTAGTATAGGATTTGGTTTTCAGACGAGCAGTTGCACTTCCAACGATTGGAGTCTATGGATAAGATGATTGGTATTTCCATCAAGATTTAGATTCCTGATAATTCTGATTTGATTGCTAAGTCATATCTCCTGAATATTTTGTATCCTCTGGTGGTATTGTTTCCTTTGATTTTGCAGCTTCCTCTAATTTTTGTGTACCTATGTAGTCTTCATCTAGCTTTGACTTTACAAGGTCAAGCTTTTCTTCATCAAACCTAACATGTATTGATTCCTCAACAATCAAAGTTTCCTTGTTGTATACCCTATAGGATTTAGAACTTTCTGAATATCCTGAAAAGATACACTTTTGAGATTTGGAATCAAACTTGTCAAGTTGTTATTTGGGGTTCAAAATGTAACATGTACATCCAAACTGATGAAAATAAGAAATATTGAGTTGTATTCCTTTCCACGGTTCATAAGAATTCTTATTTATAATAGGTCTAATAAAGATTATATTATGAATATAACAAGCAATATTCACTGCTTCTGCCTAGAAATGTTTAGCTTCATTAGTTTCATGAATCATGTTTTTGTACATTTCTTGAAGAGATATGTTTTTTTCTCTCTACAACACCATTTTATTATGGTGTTCTAGGTGAGGAAAAATCATGGAAAATATCTTTATTTTCACATAAGTTTTCAAAAAATTGTTTTCAAATTTTTCCTCATGATCACTTCTAATTGTTGTTATGCAAACACCTTTTTCATTTTGAATCTATTTGCAGAAAGTAGTGAACACTCTATGTGACCGATCCTTGTTCCACATGTTCTTAATTTTTCTTGATATGTAGGACAACTCTTCATCCTCTGATTTCCTTGTCGTGATCTTCCAAGTTACTTTCCTCTTGTTCTTCAAAGCCATGGAGTTTCTTTTCTTTTTTTGAGATTTCAAGCTCTGGAGTTTCTTTTCTTTTTTTGAGATTTCAAAGCCATGGACTTAGATTTCTTTTTGGGCTAATCTACTTCCAGCTCAATCTCATTAGATCTAAGAAAACTCATTAGCTCTTCAAGAGGCAGTTTTTTCATATATTTTGTCTCTTGTATAGCACAAAGACTTCTTAGAATCTTCTTCATATGGTCAGAGGTAGTATAGCTCTTTCACACTACCTTCAATCCAAAACCAAATTTTGGAATCTGGAAAACATTTGCTCAATATCTTCACCCTTTTCCATCTTGAAGAGTTCATACTTTCTAACAAGCAGATTTGCTTTGGCCTTTTGCACCTGCTTATTTCCTTCATAGTTCATAATCAAAGCATCAAAGATACTTTTGGTTGTTTCTTTTTTGTTGCACTTGTCAAATTCTTTGGAAGTGATAACATTGATGATGAAGGTTATGGCCTTACGGTGCAACTTGCATTGCTTTTCTGATCAGCATCAAGATTTCTTCTGGCTATTTTAACACCTTCGTCATTTGTTAGAGCAACATAGCCATCTTCTACCATGTAGCAAAGTTCAGGATCATGAGAAATGTAGAAACTTTTGAGTTTGTCCTTCCAGTACTCAAATCTTTCCCCATCAAACAATGGAAGCTTCTTTAAATTACCTCCTAAACTTTCTTCACCATAGTTAGCTATATATATATATATATATCTTTACTCAAAACACGGTTAAATGCTCAACTTTGAGACTAAGCTCTAATACCCCTTGTTGGTCAATAAACACACAAAAAAAGGGGGTGGGAGTCTGAATTGTGTTTACAAATTTCTGAAAAATATTTCGAATGGCTTAAAAATTGAAGTGATAAAACTGAAATGATAAAATAAATTACTCAACAATTTTATCATGGTTCACTACTAACTTGGTAGCTACGTCCAATCCTCTTGTTTGAAGGATTTAATCCACTATATTTAGAACTTACACTTGAACACTTGGTTAGCCACAATGATTGTGTTTAATCTTCTCACCTCCAACTTTGTAGTGTCAAGTTGTTGAGGAAAGAGCAGTCACTATCGCACTTAATTTACGAGTTCTAAAACGTATTCTCAACTTTCAGCATATTGTCGTCAAGCCGTTGAGGAACACGATCATCCGTTATCGGGCTTAGTTACAAAGAAAGAGTATTTGCGGGTTTTAGAATTTTCTCTCTAACTAGAGTGCATTTGTAATATAAGCTCTCCAATTTTTCTTTCTCAACACTTATTTAAAATTGACAATTTTTTAACTTAGTATTTATGCTTGCTGGTTTTGTCAGAATATTAGAAAATATCTTATATTATATTAGAGTATCTTGAGTTATTTCTTAGGATCAATTTATAATCATAGAGATATCTTAGAATATCTCTCATTATTATTATGATTTATTCTGATTTAGGATTGAGTCTATGTTTCTCTATAAATAGAGATTAGTATTGAGTCTTTTGCAATCAAGTCAGCATTAAACTATTATCAATAATATTTAAACCCTTATTATTTTCTCTCCTCCTTTTCTCTAAAATCCCACAACTTCAACATGGTATTAGAGCCTATTTCAATCCTCCTTTAATAATTTCACTGTTGTTCTGCTTGCGGAGTTCCCAACAGTTAGGGAATATAACCATAGTTTCTCTTTTCCAACATTCCGACACATTTCACTCATTTTCCATTCAATTAGCTACTGTTGTCGCTGCCACTATTTTCGGCAAATTTTCCTGCGAATAGCAGTCATTTCCAGATCAGGTCATGCCTGAAAATGCGTCTCCAAAAACCGTCACACGCGATCTCACGTGCTACTAATCTCTCATGTGAGTAGATCTATTGTCGCCGTCGTCTGCTGCCTGTCGTCGCTGCTGCTTTGTGTGCTACTGCTGCATGCCATCGCTGCTGGAAAATTTTTCCGACACAACCACTTTCATTGTGTGTGGAATCTCCCAATCTATACAATTCAGATTTCTTTTAGGTCAAAAGTTGCTCCGCGCACACTCATGTGCCTCCAAGATCTGTCATGTTCATCTCACACGCTGCCACCTATAGCCTTGAGCTTAGGCGCGCGTATGTCTACCTTCCGACATAATGTTTCAGTCGTCTAGATTGAGTTTTCCTTTTTGGTTCCAGATATGTTTTATGTATTTTCTTTCGAGCCACTTGCATACAGTTTGGCAATTTGTCCCAGATACACTAGCCCTATCTTTATCTCATATGTATTGGCTTTTCCTTTCTCTCTCTGAAGCATGTCTCTCTCTCCTTAAAGCAAATTCAAGTTTAAGTATTTTGAGTCTCTGATATTATTGGTTTGAAGCTTCCGAATGCAGTTTTTTAGAAGGATGGACCTTGCTTTGTTCAACTGCTTTCCATGAATTTCTCTCATGATAATGATCATTCCAGCTATCTGGCTAGGCTGCATTTATAGCAATTATCTCCGACTTCACCTGCATCCCTGAGTTACCTTTCCACCTTTTTATTATTATTTTGCATAGCAAAACATTGTTTCCTTGTAACAAGCTAAGCTTAGTAAGCTTTAGCTTGAGGGGGAGTGTCAGAATATTAGAAAATATCTTATAAGACCTTTTATATTATATTAGAGTATCTTGAGTTATTTTTTAGGATCAATTATAATCATAGAGATATCTTAGAATATCTCTCATTATTATTATGATTTATTCTGATTTAGGATTGAGTCTATGTTTCTCTATAAATAGAGATTAGTATTGAGTCTTTTGCAATCAAGTCAGCATTAAGCTATTATCAATAATATTCAAACCCTTATTATTTTCTCTCCTCCTTTTCTATAAAATCCCACAACTTCAACAGAGATTAATTCACTTTGAAGGAATATTGTAAGTTGTTGTGATCGGTTCTGTTTTTATTTGGAATTGTTGTGGGTTAGCCTATTACTTTGAACTCAGAATTTATGTAATTTGTGTGGAATTTTGTCCTTCAAAGTATGGTTGAGTGTCCTTCAAGGAATGGTCTTGTGTCTTTCACGACATGTTTTGTTTGTCCTTTAGCATGGTGTTTCATTGTCTTCAAATTATAATCGTTAAGTTAAATTCTAGCAGTTAAGCATAAATTTGAGACTTAGAATTTTTTCTAAATGTTTTTGGAATTTCAGTTTTTATGAAGTTGACTGTACTTGATCAGAGGCAAATAACAACCAAAGGTATGATCACTGGACCATAGCAGGAACAATCAGAGGCACGCTTAAAGAACCAGAGGTAGGAGCACCAGAGGTACAATTATTGGACCAGAGGCAAAAACACCAAAGGCACAATTACTGAACCATAGGCACGAACCAGAATCAACTTCACATGACCAAAGGCATGAAGCAATTAGAGGCATAATAATTGGCCCAGAGGCAAGTGTATTGACCAGATGGAGCCACCAGAAGCAAGTTTGCTGGATTAGAGGCAAGTTTACTAGACAAGAGGAAAACACTAGTGTCATGTTTGTTGGACCAGATACAAGTTAATTAGACCAAAGAAAAATACCAAAATCAAGTTTGTTGAACTAGAGGCAAGTTTAATGGACCAGAAGCAAACACTAGAAACAAGTTTGCTAGATTAGAGGCAAGTTTGTTGGATTAGAGGCAAGTTTGTTGGACCAAAGGAAAACATCGGAATCAAAGGTAAATGACTAGAGGCAGACTATTAGAGACACTAGACATTGAATTTTAATAAAAACATTGACTTTTGGGTTTTGCCTTTTTGTTGTGACTTTTCTGGATGTTGACTTTTGCTATATTGTTGACTTTCACTAGAGGCAAATTATTATAGGCATTTTGACCACAAGCTTGATTGCTTCACCAGAGGCAAACTTTCCCAAAGTCTATTCATTAGAGGCAGACTTTCTCAAAGTCTCTTCACTAGAGGAACACTTTCTCAAAGTCTATTTTTCTTTATCAAAGGAAGACTTCAACATATGTACTGAGAGCATAACTAAATTAGAATCAGATATAGTCTTGACAAACTTTCTTGTACCATCAGAGGCAGAGGAAGCCTAATGCTTTGTATCATTAGAGGCAGTGTTTCAGAGGCACTTTTTTCATCAGCTTTGAATGCAGAATTTTCATGACTTTTTTTACTAATTCGTTAGAGGATATATCCTAATACCTAAAATGTTGTTTGTGGTCTTGAAATTGCACACTCAAATAAATCATTAATGCCTAAAATTGTTCCCACATATTTTGTTTTCATCAAAACAAGTTGGATCTTTTAGACTTGATACCAATGTTATTCTCACAAATTGTACATAACATTGTAATGAAGTATTTGAGTGAAAAGAAACCGAGGAGGAGGGAGTTTGACACTCATGGCTCACCTTTGCTTGAAATACATTTGTATAGATGTAAAGGCAAAGATTTAGAAGCATAACATATTGGTGTGTTTCACCATTTTCTATCCTCTCTCTTTGATGAAAAGATGACTTTCACTCATTTGCATACATTTTCTTGTTTTTCGGTATAAAAAACAAACAAAGGAAAGAAAAAATCTATTTCTTATTCATTTCAAGATGTAAAAAAGAGATGATGATTTTTCTACGGTTATATGAAAGGTGAGAGGACATTACTTGCTAAGGGTCAAGCTCAACTCGACGGCAACATAGATTATTTTCACTTTGTAAGATTCAAAAAGCTATGAGTCGTGTTGGTCGAGCACTTAAATTTAGGTTTGGTCAGAGATATTCAAGCTTGATAATTAGACACCCCAAACTAATACAAATGACTTGAATGACTAGCACGGCAAACTCAAATGTAAGCATTGGTTGCTTAGTAATATAATGGACTGTATATTTATTCGGCCCATAAATTCACACCCAAGTTTTCGCTAACATAGACATTGTACTTGAGGTTCACATGCATACTCCTCGTAAAAAAATTATACCCTCTATCCTACACTTATACTTCTACCCTATATTTTATATATACTATCTATTTTATCATTTTTATTTTATTTTTAAAAAAATTAACTCCACTAAATTCAATATAGATCTAGAAAATTTGAAAAAAAAGAAATTCAAAACTCGTGTTTTAAAAATTTTGATTTTGTGTATCGGATTTTTTTTTTTAAGTTTTTCGATACACAAATGTATTTTGGTAGGATGCAGGGTTTAAACCCTAAACTCTAGCCTTTGTGTACCAGAAAACTTGAAAATAAAAATTCAGGTACACAAACTTATTTTTTGTGTACTGCAATTTTTTTTTTCAAGTTTTCCAATACACAAGTGTGTTTGAGTAGGGTTTAACCCTAACCTTCCTGTACACATATGTATTTTCGAAAATTTGAAGTTTATGTATCAAAAAATATTGAAAAAATTGGCAATACACATGTAATTTTGAATATTTGAAGTTTGTGTACCGGAAAACTTTTTTCAAGTTTTCTAGTACAAAGTTCAAATTTGTTAAAAAAAAATGTTTCAGAAAATATTCTTTTAAAACTTTTCCGAAAATTTAGGAGAGCAAAAAGATTTTTAAAAAAATAAAAATAGTAAAATGAATAATTTGTATAAAATATAAGATAGTAATATAAGTGTTGGGGTACATAATATAATTTTCTCCTCATAATTATAGAAGAATCACAATTCTTTCTAACGGATGACATGAGTTATTCCCATGAAATAGATCTAGCGGACCCAACCTCTTGCATATTACACATTTGGCTAAATTTACTATTTGCACCCAGATCACAATATTTGTCCATGCATTGGTGTGGAAAGCTTCGCTCACAAGCATGAAAAAGAGGCTTATCCGCTCTCAATGCCACAAGCATCCATTTGTCACCAAGGTCGATGAGAGACGACACTTCACCTCCTAGGTTGTTTCTCTCACTCCATGCATTAGCGTGGATTTTCTGTAGAGTTATCAATTTCACAAATGTATAAAAAATTTCATAATTAAAAAAACTTCATAAAAGAAAGTCTCAATACTAAATAGCCTCTAAAAATTTGTGGGTTTAGTTGATTTATAGATCTATTGACAATCTTTTTTTTAAAAAAAATTTTCAACAAAAAAGTTTCGATTTTTTTCTGAAAAAATAATTTACAATTTTTTTTAAAATTCTTTTAGTTCAAAATCAAATCAACTTTTTTGATTTTTTTTTATTTTCTCACAATTTATGAGAAAAAAATGATTTAAATTTATTCTTTTGAGAAAAAATGATTAAAATTTTTTTTTTGAGAAAAAAAAAATTCATATGTTTAAAAAAAAAATCTCAAAATTAATAAAATATTGAGAGCCTCTAAGTCCCTCCATTAAGCCCACAAAAAATAATAAAATAATAGACTGAAACTTTAAAAAAATTATTTTAATAGGAGCCATAATATTAAAAGCTTAATAGAAAAAATTTAAAAGAGACCTTAAAGTTTAAGATTTTTTTAACAGCTCTAATCCTATCTTACAAAAGTGTGTCCACGCTTAATCGTGGAAACAATATGCTTAAACGTGCGTCCTTAAACAACTCCAATTGTAAATTTTTTAACTCTCGTTTAACCATACCAATGGGCTCACAAACATGCATATTAGTAACACATAAGCACATACCAAATGTACATTAACCACGTAATAGAATAGGGTGTTGCACATAGTCATTGGAGTGAAATGTGTGCACTATATAAAAACAATGCTAAGCGATTTAAAATGGTAATGAAATTTTTGAGGTTTTTTTTTAAAAAAAAAACAATATATTTACAAACCAAGCGTTTGCAATTTACAGTTATGTCCATATTATGAAAATATTCATAGGACCTTTTATTTTTTACAAGCCCATCCATCAGAGACTAGTCTGTAATGCAACCAGCAAACAGCTGTGAATTTACAAATTACACAGTGAACCAGCACTAGTCAAATCTGCCATTGTGTTAGCAGCTGTAGATCAAGCCCAACAAAAATAAAATTTCTTCCTGCTTGTGATCCGATGCTTTCAATCTCCATTCGATTTTCAGACTAGACCAGTTAACATAAAAAAATAGGGAATTAAAAGAAGACAACAAGAAGCCGAAGATCAATCACTCTATTGGGATTAACTAAAGATATTCAACTCTCAGCACTACAATGAGAATCACATACACATGTATATGCAATCAAATATATATAGAAAGGGGGCGGGGACAGACACAACACTCTAAAGCGAATTCTAAAGCACTACTTTGATAAATAAAAAATTAGAGGCCTTCTTAATGCTTGTAATAATATTCTATTATTTTGTTTTAAAATTTTACAATTTTTACTTTTTTAGATGCAAATATTTTTAACTAAGTAGTCAATTGTTGTATAATATTACACATGTTAAGTCTTTTCTTTGCTGTAATTAGAGATTTATTATATTTTCTTTAGGCGTAAACCTGCATAAAAAATAATTTTTTTGGGAGGCCTAATTATCAGTTTTGGCCTTGGGTGGGGTGAATAATTATTCCGTAGAGATTGAGTATATACACCTAATAGAGAATGCAAAATCCATCAATATTATTCCATTTGCCCAAGAGTAGCAGTTGTCTGTCAGATTATACAATTCTCCACCTATCCAGGTGAAATCTTGAGTCAGGATAAACAATGTACTACCACCATTATTTGTTTATTTCGTCCTCAATTTAAAAATGTGTACTCTAATTTCTGAGATGACTAAAAGTTCTAAAATTTGTGGTTCTTGGACCTATAACCCCCGACCAAAAGATAGAATAAATCCAACAGTGACAAATATTCTGCATTCCGGAATTCCCAAAAGCCAATGTAATGCAGTAACTTGGCAAGGATCCACCACACAAGATCCCACGAAAGATATGTTATACAAATGCAATAGGCCTTTCTAAGATCCAAAAGGGTCATCCTGTATCTTCAGTGGAGGAAAATCAATTTCTTGCTGCGTTATACAAGCACTATGTGAACAATCTTCCAGATATTTAATGTGCTTGTGTATCACAATTACATGGAAGTCATGAAATCTATCATGAATCCTCACAATTATGATGACATCATCATAGTTTCCACACAGCCTGGTTATTTTTCAAGTCCTTAAAACTGTTCTTTATAACTTATTGGCCACAATGGCATTTGAGAATTTAGCAGGCTGCAGCCCATGCAGAAACTATGGCTAAGAAAGTCAGACAAGAAGTTACAGAATTTTCCGGAAAATTTATTGTTCAGTAATAGTGCAGACTTCATATCTTTATTCGGGTATATGGTTAAAACTTTGTATAGCTGAGATAAAATTAGGTTGCAGAAACTTTGTATATCTTTATTCGGGCTTCAGTAATTGTACTATGACATTTAGTAGGAGTAAGCATCTTATTTCAAAGGAAATAAAACTCAGGATTATAGTTATTGATTATAAGTACCTCTAATCAAATGCATATGGATCATCTGCATATGGATTTAGAGACCCTTCTGAAAACAAATCACCAATATTTGAAGGAGGATGACCATCAACCCTCATACTCTGCATCAATAAAATGGAAAAAATATAAGCACACTGCTAAATGCCAGGAAACAACATAACATCCACAAAGGATTTACAAAGATTAGTATTCCAAGAAGTATGTACAAAGTAATTATACATGCATCTTGATATGTTAAAGCAACAATACTAAAAGCAAGGTTTACATGACATACCAAAAATAGGTACAATTCAGCTGAGTTAATTACCTTAACAACAGTTCTAGGGGTATTTGTTTTCGGTGTATTTATCTTTTGTTTTCTTGGGTCCTGAAAGAGAGAAGAAATACAATATTTACAGGCATATAAGTCTTCACTTTCTTAAAAAAAAAAATTTATCTTCACTTGGAAGCCAAGGCATCTGGTGTGGAAATGTAGTTCATGTGTTAATCCTTAGAGAGAAACAGATACATGCCTCAAACAAGACAGTACTTCTCGTTTTCCTTTTCTTGGTAATTGTTCTTCCATTAGAAGTCTCAACTTCATATTCTCGGCGAGTTACCTGTTTATTGAGTATAAGAGCATAGACAATGGCAATTGTTAAATATGATTTCGGACAACCAATTGAAAAGCCTAAAACATTGAACATTTTCTAATTGTTATGTAATTACTGCAATATAAGGGTCCGTCCTGTTGGCATTCGCAATGGGTTCATAGAAACGTAATTCACCTTTCTATGATGCTTAGGAATGCCTCCTGAATTTCCTGCTTTTACGTTCTCCACTTTCTTCAACAACTTCGGCACTGGTGTTTCTGTTGCTTCAAAGTAAGGAGATTCCTATGACGAGGAGGTAAAAATGAGGTGATTTGGAGAGAACATAATGTTAAAAATGTGATTACTGAAGGAGAATTAAATTTCTTTCTTCGTGAAATTCTTACTAGGTCACGCTGACTCCTTTTGCCCCCAAAAGAACTCCTCTTGATTGATGAAACGGAGTAATCCTACCACATTGAAGGAAAAAAAAATATGTTCGTTTTGGAAATTCATTCAAAATTCATTGGAAATATTGATTAAATTTGCACAAATTTACTCCGTCTAATTTATTCTGACATCAATCACCCAGATTGTCATTATATTCATATATATGTTCATTGCATTTCCCGTAGTGAAGACTGATTAGATCTTTTAATAACTCATAATTCATCCTTAACGGCGAGCGTTTAATGATTAAAAAAAAAAATACTATTGCTATTACCTCTCCATGCAAGAAACTACTATTTCTAGCTTATATTGTGTTTTTTCTAATGTTATTAGAAATAGTATTTGAACTAATAACTTAGATTTTTTTTTTTTTTTGCTAGTTTTTATCTATAATATTTTAATCAAGTTTCCCTTTATCCATCTCTTAAAAAAAATAGGTTATGGTAATTTTTTTAAAAGTTATTAAGTCTTTAAAATATAAAATTTAAAAATTCATTTATTAAAATAATTATGTGGTCAAGATTTAATCATCTCATTGTAAAACTCTTGCTCCATATATATATATATATATATATGGTCTAATTTCATTAGCGAAATTCATAATTAAGATGAATAATTTTTTACTGAATTAGAGAACATATTGCGTACCAAAAACATATTAAATTTATACAAAAATAATCGTATCAACTTGCCATTACAATTATATCATCTCATTTCATTTGATAAAAGTATTTAAAAATGAGAATAAAAAAATAACATACAAATTTTTAAGAAAATATATAACTTGAAATAAGCATTTAAATTGATAATTATATTAAAATGATAAACATGTCCTATTGTGTTTTTTTTATATTAAAGAACTAGGTCAACAACTAATTTATAAAAAACTTCAAATTCAATCAATTAATTTTTCAACTATTTACATTTTGCTAAAACTTTGTTTATCTAGTATCAACTACCTTATCTTATGTTAACTAACTTATCCTAATTTTATTAAACAAAGCCTATGTAGCACATTCTATTACTTTGTGTATGATTGATTTGAATATTCAAGTAATGGAATATAAGATAGGTTTGGTGGCTGAGTTGGAAGAGTTAATGAATTGAGGGATAAGGTGGTCTCAAATTCAATATCACCTCCAGTATAATATTAACTAATAAACAATTAATATATCAACATTGGTCGTTTAAAATAAAAAATTGAATATGCAAGTTAGCTTCTGTGATATTGTTTTGGTTGCAGATGGATATCTTATAAGATATACAAATGATCTGACAGACATAATATATTTGTATCACAACATGCAAATCAACTAATAGAGGCAGACTCAGAGATTGGTTACACAAGTCAACCTGTTTCGAATTCACTTCTTGGTCCTCTTTTGGCTTGTCGCTCATCACTTTCCATTGCAACTGCAGCAAAGCCCTTTGCCTGTCTTCCTGTAAATATTGGGGGAAAAAATCACATTCTATGATGAAATTAATTTATCTTATCAGGTATTCCATACTTTTGATTTTTGGAGATGCAACTCCTCTTCCAGCTTCCGACACTCATCTTCAAGTTCACACCTCATTGCTTTAATCTGAGCTTCATGGTCATTCCTCATAAACAGTGTTTTCTACATGTAATCAAGGTATTAGGCTATTACAGATGAAGTAATTTTGTACACAAATCATAGCTCAGGTCTTATTTTGGTGGGTGTGTTCCACCTCTCTTAATTCATTTTCAGCTTGCAGTTGGGCACGCTTTAACTGTTCACTGTGTTCAGTTAGCAGGCGTAGTTGCTTCTTGTCATGTTCCTGCTGCATATTAGTAACCTGTAAATGGGACACAAAATTAGCTTACCTCAGTGTTTGGAAGATGTCAACGTAATGTCAAGCAAATCTCATACAAAGAGAAGTAGTGATGCTATTATATCATCACAGGGATAGTGACAGTACTAATTCAAAGAAACAGAATTTTATATAAAAAAATATGGCTTATTTGAACCAAATATTATGCAAATTTCATAAAGACAACTTATAATCCCATGAAACAGAAGTGAACCACCAAAATATTTCTTAGAAGTCAATAATTTTTAAATTCTATACTATTAAATACATACCAGCTTAGTGTGTTCCTCTTGAATGTGCGTCAACTGCTGCCTCGATTCATCTTTGCATTCTGCAAGTTTTTGGTCACACCTTGCCTCAATTTCTGCAATAGCCTTGTCAGCCTGATGGTTTAAATTGGTCAGAAATGTGTCACTGGAAAGTAAGTGCTACAAAGACTATATATCATAGCAAACCTTGTCTTTTTCCATGTTGACAATTTCCATCTTCTCTAATTCATACTTCCTTTTAATTTCATTAATAGCCTGTTCAAATACTGCAATTGTTACAAGAAGTTCTTGTACAATACATCAAGCACATATGGTAGGTAACCAGATACATGTAACACCTGATCATTTCTCTGAGATATTTCTTTTAAATGCTTAGACAATTCCAACTGCTTATTCTCTGCCATTTGATCATATTGCTTTCTAGCTTCTGCAAGTTTACTTTCAGCAGTGGTTAATAATGACCGATTCTACAAACACATGAAGAAAAAAAACTTAATTATTACACAAAAACCAGTCGGGAAATTGCAGTATGCACTATATTTTCGCTCCAAAACCTCAGTGATCTGATCTTCCAGCTTCTTTTCCTGTTCTTTATACTGCAAAATGCATTGTTCTTTCTCCTCTAAGACATTATGAAGCTTTAGGGCTTCTTTATCAAAAGAATCTGCATGTTGCTCTAGTTTCATCCTCTCCTTTTGCAGAGAATCAATTTCCTCTGATTTCTTCAATATGTCTGCCTGCATTCTTTCCATATTTTCTTTGCTTTCGGTCTCTAAAGCTGAAATTTTGAGCAGTAAACCTTGCTGCAAAGCATTAGATATCCAGATAAAGAACATGACAATGTATGTTCATACGCTGTTAACGAAAGCAAACTAATTGTAATACCATTTGGTTCTCCAATGATCTAGAACTTTCTAACAGAGTTTCAGCTTTCTCCTCTAATTTGGAAATTGTGACCTCTGCTTCTGCCTTCTTTGAGATTAAAGCTTCAGCTTCTGACTCCAGATGCTGAATTTTCTCAGCAGCTAATCGACAGTCCTCTGTATACTGTACTACAGTAGACTCTTGGACTTTGCATAGCTCATTTAAACTATTGCTTAACTCGTGATTTATCATTTGAATTCCATCCTTTTCTGATGACAAGGTCAAGAACCTTTTATGAAGCTCATTGTACTGGTTTTGAGCATGCTTCGCGAAAATGTCTCTTTCCTGCTGGACCAACGTGAAGCAAGAAGTGTAGAGAGAGTTCATTTTATCAAACCTGCTCACAAGGTTCAAGCTTTCTTTGTCCAAATTCAACAAATGTGCAGCCATCCCCTGAAGTGATCCTTCAAGGTTTTTAATTTCCTGAAGCGACGTGCCAAGCTTTTCAGCAAGCTCAGCCTTGCAAAATTGAAGATCACTATTTTCTTTCTCCAATTTCTGTTGACTGGCTACATGATGTGTAATTTCTTCCTCTTTGACTTTTAATTGAAGGTGAAGCTCTCCCAACATGGAGTTCAAATTTTCTGTAGCCAATCTACTAGCAGTTAACATGTCTTCTAAATTCTTTATCATGGTATCTGCAAATAAATTAGCATTCCATAAAACAATACAAATCAGTTGCAATTTGAAGATGCTGGACATTCACCATGATGAAGCTATATGGATTTATGAGGGAAAGAAGGAAAATATAAAATAGAAACCGAATAATCTGAAATCGATATTGATTTAATTTAATATAATATGATTTGATTTGATAGAAAAGAGTACTAAACCCACTACCACATGAAAAGGAAGCCACTTAGTGTCTTAGTCTATGACATTTACGATGTGTGTCTCTAGAACCTTTAAGAAGACCTCCTGATGTTATTTTAACATTAGGTCATTTTTTAAACATCTTAATCAGGACCTTCCAAATGAACCTAAAAGAGAAGTTACTCTTACATGCCTGTTCTTAAGGAATGTAACATAGTTTTAAGTTAGGAAGAAACTCTTATGCGTAAAGTTATTAGATATTTTTGTAGTACAAAAAGCAAAGAATGTGGATCTTTATATAGTCGTAGTAACAGTATAAATAGAGTTATAAGGTCAACATGTGTATATAACCATTCTAAAACTTTAATGAAATGACAAGAACTATTTGGACCAAGGTAATTCTGTGAAAGTGTGGCGTTTGGTTATTATTTTGTTGCATCTAAACCCTAAACCCTAAACTTCAGATGACTGAACGTGACCTACCTAGGTACCTGAACAAAGCACAGTCCAGCAATGACAATGAGGAATTAGAGCTGCTTCTTGTTGGTGACGAATTACAAAGGCTGTTGACTATGCTCAATAACATGATCGTGATATTCATTCTCCATGGTCTCCACAAAGGCGTCGATTCAATTCAAAATCAGACTCCAAGTAATTCTAATATCCCTATGGTTGAGGAGTGGTTGGAGTCCCCTCACCAGAAGCATTAGTTGAAGATGACTTTCAAACAAAATCCAAGTCTTCTACTTTAGTCTCCAATTTAGTGTGTTTGAGTTTATGCCGATAACTGTCAAACTATAATTTCTAAATCAAAATTGGTTTTCCTTCCATATCTCTTTGTTTGACTAGAAGTGATGAAAAGTAGTTTTTGTAAGTTGAAAAGTTTACACTGAGTTCTATATTAAACTTTCTTTTGTACAAGAACATTAAATCATAAATCACTTCACTTTACACTCCATTTTACAGAAACAATTTTACAAAATCAAGCTTATTTAGAATCACGTTTGTCAAACAGTCATCCAAACAAACTTGATTGAGAGATGTGGTAGAAGAAACCTCCACTATTGTAATATTAAGCATGATGAGAACACCTAGGATTTGTGTTATTTGTTGCACATTTTTCCAAATAAAACAACTAATGTAGTACAGTCCTTGCAATCAGCTATTGAGCAATACACCGAGGAGCTCAAGGGATATCATCCCTTAGATATAAAGAATGTGTTCTACTTAAGACAGCATAACAAGCTTCTTCCTTAAACATTGGAAACCAATAAAACAGGAATCAGAGATCAACGAGTACAATGATACAGAAGAGGCAATGTATGACATCTAAAAAGTGGTGTGTGAATTGCACACACAGACACAGGCAAGTTAATTTATGCATGTGTGAATGGACAGATGCCTATGAAATTTTGGGTTTCACCTGGTCTGAAGTGGCAAACCTCAGGGAATGGTTATTGATCAAAAGAGTGGCAATGGTAGTTGAAGGCAACGATGATTATGAGTGGCAACACTGAAAAATACAATGAAAATGTTCGTAGCAGAAATTGAGGTAGCTAGGGTTTTGACTTAGATGCAAAGTCTCCCAGATCGGGAGCTTAGATACCAACTTGGAAGGTTTGAATAATCTGAATATTATTGATTATTGAGTTACAAATTTCACCTCTATTATATAGATTATTTCTGTATTTTTACCTTGAATATTTATGACAAACTTTTTTCTCTGGCATGCCAACTCACATAAATGCTTTCTGGGCTTGAAATTAAGACAAAAGGATGATTAACACTACCTTGTACCGATTACCACAAGAGTTCCATAATGAAACCTTAGATTAGTTATATAAGTAACAATATCCATACCAAGAAATCAGACTCGTTAAAAAAAAATACTACACAAGATAATAAACTATCAACAAAGAAAGCCGGGAAAACATGATTGAAAATCTGCACCTTCCACTTTCAAATTAAGACCTAAACGATATATAATATACACAATCCTTTCTAATGACCTTTCTAATGTAAAACTGCATAAATATATCATTCATTCTCACATTCCTTATGTATATATTTCTAATATTTATACTTACACAGTTATTGAACGTATGAACCTAGTGGACCAAAACTGTGTTTAAGACATCAGACACTGTTTAACTAAATCATTAATTAATTATTCCTATTCTTGACATAAAACATTCAAATCATGCCATATAAATCCTTAGAAATAATTCTTTGCAATGTAATTCTCACCTTTCTCTTGAATAACATTGGCAGCTTTACACTTTTCATCGCTGTGAAACTTCTCCCTTTCTTCTGCAGCAAAATTGAGCTTCTCTAGCTCATTATCCCCTGTAATAAGGATTTCATATTGGAATTTAGAACCTCACAAACAAATAAAACCAACCAATTTTTCAAATCAACTGTTTGACGAAAGTCTAAAACTAACAAAAAGAACTTACGAATTTTTATTGTTTCCTGTGCAGAATCAAGCTTCAAAGACAAATCGTCCATCTGTTTATTCAAACTCTCAAGAGCATCTGAACTCGCTGACAGTTTATTTTCCAATGTTTCCTTATCTTTCTCAGCTATGACAGGACGGAAAAAAAAAAGTAAAGAAAATTACAGATGATAAAATGAAGAAAAACAAAAATAGATATATCTGAGAGATTGGATGGTCATATATACCATCCTGAACTAAACTAGCCAACTGTTGTAGAGTCTCAGTAAGTTGATCACACAAAGTCTTAGTCGATGAGAATTTAGATTCAAGTCCTTTCCAGAGTTTCTCATCTTCCCTCTGCTTCACCTTGAGCTTTGCGTTTTCGTTGAAAGCATTCTGCAATTTTTCTTCTAATGCACGAATATGCTCCAGCGATTTCTTTAGCTTAGTATTCTTCATAGGAACAGCAAGAGAGTAATAATCATTCAATACATAGCCAAACGAAACCCTAAGCAACATACATTTCGACATGAGAGCATTCTTCGTCGTATAGCACGCGCACAATCACAAATTAGAATCATATCATACCGCAATTTCAAGATCAGTCTTCACTGAAGCTTGCTCTTTCACCAATTTCTCTGCACATGAAGAAATCAAACGATGCATAGCGACATTACGATCAAAACTTCCGATCAGAATCAATATAAAAGAACAAAAAACAGGAAATCGAAGCGAAATCGGTATCGAAACCTGCGGTGAGCTTCAGATTAGCAAAACTCCCCGATGAAACGGAATCTGGGGAAGGACGCGAAGAGAGTGATGATAATGGCTTCACAGTTCCCGATGCGGAACCGTACAACGATTTGAATTGGTCGATGCTCTTGGAGATTGGGAATCCTCGCTTCTGCATTGTGAAGATGGAAACCGAAAACGAGAAATAGAACCCTAGAAATCTGAGTGAAGAGTTTGAACGTCTATCTTCTCCCTCACGCTACTCTGTTTATCGCTCTGCAAAATTGATTCAGAGTGTAGTTGAAATGTAGTTAGGCGCCATAGTGACGCATAATTTATATTAGCGCGCGAGCGTCCACAATTAGTTAAGGAAACCGTTAAAATGCTGAGTTCTGATTTCACCCTGCTTTTGTTTTTTGATTTTTGTTTTTTGTTTTTTTTTTCTTTCTTTTATTGAATATCATGTGAGATGAGTTATTTTAAGATTTCATCTAAATAAAAAAAATTATTTTTTTAAGTTGAAGTTGAGTTGACAAATGTTAATATTATTAGTTAATTATAATAGCATATATTATTTTTTTTTAAACAAAAAAGTTATTGCATGTTATTGTAAAGTTCTTTTATACTAATTAAAATAATGCACTTATGTGGGAGTGATGCACACAACATTAATTAGATTATATACTTAGAATACAATAGTTAAAATTTTATTAAAAATAAAAAATGATAATTATTTTGGGAGGAGGAGAGTAATACTTCAAAAATAATATTTTACAAATTAGAATAATTAAAGTAATCGATTTTTAAAAATATAGGTTTAATTGCAAATTTGATCCTTCTATTTTAAAATTTGACAGTTTTGGTGTCTTATTCTGATTTTTTAACTAAAAAATGGCGATGTGACATGTTTTAAATAACATGACATATGATACGATGATATAAAATGATTAACACCTATGAAATCGCAATAAAATCATATAAAAACTTAACTTTCAACTTTGAAATTTTTTAATTTTTGTAATTTAATCAATTACATATGAATAGTCAATGCATATAGATGTTCTATATCATGAAACCTTATGCTACATTTAAAAAAATGTCCAATCATAATTTTTAGTAAAAAAATCTGAGAAAAAGAACAAAACTGACGACTTTTAAAATAGAGAGATTGATTCCTTGAATTGGTGAAAATAGAGGAACCAACTCCTTGAATGGGTGAAAATAGATGAACCAAAATTGCAATTAAATAAAAAATATATATATTAGTAATATATAAAACTCATTTACTCATAATTATTACCATAATTATTAAAATATAGTTTTTCAAAATACTCACATTAAAATACTACCATCTTTAGGGCGAATACTCAAAATGATAAAATAAATAAATATAACATAAAATACTTTATACTAATTACTAAATCACAATAAATATGTATAAAATCATTATTACATATCAAGTATATAAAAATAAAGGAAATTGATTACAATATTACTAATATCTCAAGATAATTATTTATAAAATAAATAAATAAAATAGAAAAATAGTTAAAAATAATTAAAATAAAGCTATATACATTTATCATTTAGTCAAACGCACACGAAAATATCATCCTTGTAGGAAATTATGGCCTCTATTTGTTAAAAAAATATATGAGAATGTCTTTACTAATTTTACAAGATTATTAATCAGATTAACAATGATCGGTTACAGAATTTATTCAGGAACAAAGATTCACAATTGCATGAATTATCAATATAAGAGTACAAATACAATGCTTATTCAAAAGATTAATCAAGACAGAAATTCACCAATACAAACATTCAAGAATAAGCATTCAAGCAATATCAAAATAAAGAGAAAAGATAAGAAAATCGTGCACCAGGATTTATACTGGTTCGACTATCAGTTTGATAGCCTACACCCAGTCCTGAAATCTAAACCAGATTTCAGCCTTTCCAATAGAATCGACTTGAGTACGTTTTACAGATTTTCCAGCTCACACATGGCTATCTATCCAACTCACTCGCTTCTATTACAATGTCACCTTATCCCTAGAGTTACTCGCCAAACCCTCACGAGATAAGATGAGACTTCTTCTTGTAAACACACGCACCAACAAAGATAGTCACCAGTTTACACTACTGGATTTCCAGAACTTTCTTTACAGATTGTTTTTACAGAAAAGATAAAAGAGGACAAATGATGATGACTCAATCACAATATGAATTTCACACAAAAAGGATTTGACAAATGAGTATTTTGTGTGTGGTTGCAATTATTTCTTTCAAAGTGTTTTTCCTGGTTTCTGTATTGTGAAAAACGTGTAATGAATAATTGTTTCAAGTGTAGTGTCTT
>NC_021161.2:31666507-31688695 GCF_000331145.2 Cicer arietinum
CATAAATCAGAAACTGATACTAAGATTATATTAGAATCGATTGAGTAATCGATTATAGGTGTTTTGTTCAAACAACGAGATCAAAACAATCGATTGCTCAGTCGACGCATATTCATAGTCATAATCGATTTGGCAATGAGCCGAATTCTTCCTGTAACTCAAATATTTAGTTCAATCGATTTGTAAATCGATTTGGCTGATCACAGTGACTCAGACATTTTAATGCAATCGATTTGCCAATTGACTTGGCTGGTCACAGTGACTCCAATGTTTTAATCCAATCGATTTGCCAATCGACTTGACTAGTCACAGTGACTCCACTGTTCTAATCCAATTGATTTGGCTTGTTACAGTAGCTCAGCTATTTTGGTTGAAATCGATGTGCCAAGCAATTATGCAACATGTTTCTGATAAATGATTAACCAGTTCATTCTTTCAATCGATTACCTAATCGATTGCCACAAAACTTGCAGTTTAAGAAACTTAATTCAATTGATTGTCCAATCGATTTGGTTGATCACAGAACTCATTCCTGATGAAAAACTTTTTCACAATCGATTTGTCAATCGATTGATTCAGTAAGTGGTTGGTTATGTGAATCACAAATTCAATTACTCAATTGATGTCCCAATCGATTGTCCAATTGATTGGATTAAACCCAGAACTCAGGTTTCACTAAAAGCCTTTAAGTAATCGCTTTCCCAATCGATTTACTTAGTAAAAACTTTTGTTCTGAGTCAGACAATCGATTGCCCAATTGATTCATCAATTGACTTATCAGTTGATTGATTTACTTTCTTATTTTATGATTTCATTTTTACTTTGGCAAATACTTAAGTATGAAACTATAGTGATGAGTCTACTAAATAACTACTACAACCACTAATCACATTATACATATTTGCATCTTTCTCAAGCACATCCTCCAATTTTTGTTGATTCCTTGAGTTCCAAGCTTTTGCTCCAAGTGTATAGTGTTTGCTTGTTTTTTCCTGAAATGTTACTCAGTTCAACCTGTTAGATTTATCAAATGATACATGGACATTGTATGTTTGTTAATTATGTCAAAATCATGATCTAGAGGACTTATGTCTAACAATCCTAACTATTTAATAAACATCTACGCATAAAATTACCTAAATCTTATTCTCTCAAATACTCACTAAAAAACCATGAGTTTTTAGATAAATAAACAAAATATTTAAATGTAATATTTATAATTTATATGCTTAATTATTTATTTGGTCTCTGTGAATATAAGTTACTTTAAAATCAGTCTTTGCAAAAATTTGTTTTTGCTTTATACCCCTAGAAAATAAAAATATTTTTAATTTGGTATCGAAGTAACATTGTAAGTTAAAAATCACTGAAGTGTCTATTTTTTAAGTATTAGTAATATCATCAATTTATAGGCTTAAGTATTAGTAACATTTTAATCACCTCGTTATATTACCTACATCATCAAATTTTTTTAACTTAAAATGTTACTTAGAGACCAAATTAAATATTGAGGAATATATTCTTTGAGGATATTATTCTTGAAGATTTTGAATCAACATTTAAAATATATCAGCCTTTAAGACATATCTATATATATTTTTATAATTAATTCAACGTATCTTGATTTAAAAAGACAAATCTCAAAGGATGACATTTTCAGAGAATGGCATGCACTTATTCATTCAGAGGATAAGTCCATCTTTGTTGAGTAGATCATATTGAGATGTCTACTTCTCCTTGGTTTTGGGTTGAGATGACTGACTTTAGAAAATTTATTTTTTATTAGAACATTGACTTTATCTAAGTGTTGTTGTGATGTGTTGACCAAATTATCAACTCGGCTGCCATATTTATCAGACGCAAAATGATTAGAGAGAGCTTGTCTAATAAAATTATCAGAGGTGTGTTGAGAGCACGTTGATTAGAGATAGATTTTTCTTTAACATATTCTTTAGAGCCATTGTGCATTTTTCTTGAGTAATTATTTCTCTTTCTTTGTTTATCATAGGATTTAACTTTCAGAGTATTGACTTTAATATTGGCTTTATTCAAAGCTTTTTTCTTTGCTCTTAAGTTAAAGGATCAAAGAGGATGTTGATTCTTAATCACCTTTAGTCAGAGAGGCAGATTATTATTGTTGCGTTATTTTTCCTTATGGTAAGAAGGTCAATCGTTGAATCATGTTTCTTTTGTCTTTAATGTTTTGACTTTGATTGTAGATAAGTAGATGCTTGTTACAAAACTTCTTGCAACTTATATCATGACTCGCTCTATTATTAGGTGATAATATTGTGTTAAAAATATCTTAGACTATCATCTCGAATGTACTCATAGTTTATGTTACCTTAAAATAGATAGTCATTAATGTAAATATTTATCTTCTAACACAATTTGCACACTTATCAAATAGTTAAGGGATAATTCTTCTTATTGCTTTTGTTATCATCAAAACATCAATCATAGGATTGTAGCTAAAAACTACTTTTGCACTAACAATTTATGTGGTTAGAAATTTTGGAGATAAATTTGGAATTGAGATAATAGATTAATTAAGGGAAGGAGAAAACACTTTCCCCTCCCTAAAAAAGCAATTCACGGCCACCATCATCATCGTCTTACTATCACTTTCTTTTTTTCAAACACATCATCTTCTCTTGCTTCTCTCCAAACCTAAAAATTTTTCTTCATTTTTTTAGTAACTTAGAAGCCTCCAATCACAAAACCTCCAGCTAAAAAGTTGTTCCACTACTTGAGAAGATTGCAAAGAGCGAAGGATCGTTAGTTGAGGTAGTCATTTCTCACCGTGCTCTCTCAAACCTATAATTGTGCTTATATACGGGAAAAGTGTATTTTTTTTATGATTTGACCTTCAACCTTGCTTGTTTATTACTACTATTAGGGTTGTGCAAAAAAATCCGGTTATGTGGCCCAAATCCAAAATCGGATCCAAATTCATTTTAAATATTCGCTTAAAATCACATGGTTATAATTCGGTTTATTTATGAACCGATTGGATACCCACTTATGTTTTATATTTTGATTTGGTTTTTATCTGGTTTTTATCCACTCAACTCCCAAAAATCCTAAATCTCAAAAACACTAAAACAATTCTGATTTTGCCATCACTTCACCGACCTTCCACCTTTCAACAGCATTTTCCGACAATTTATTACCAACTTCATTAAGATATTACTAACTTCATTTAATCAATTACTTATTACTAGAGTTGTCAAAAAAGCTCTAAACTTCAAAGTCTCCTTTAAATTTTTTCTTACTAAGCCTCTAATATTAAGCCAATTTTTTAAAACTCCGACTCATTATTTCATTATTTTTTGTAGGCTTAAAGGAGGCGACTCATAAGCCCTCAATATTTTGTTAATTTTGAGTTTTTTTTTGAAAAACTTTTCAAATTTATTTTTTTCGAAAAACTATCAGAAAAAAATAAAAAAAAAAGTTTTCTTTTTCTTAACAAAATTTTAAATCGAATTTTTTCTCAAAAAATTTGCTGAGAAAAGTTTTAAAAATATTTATCGAAAAAAATGAATTTTTTTTCTCGAATTAAAAAAATTGTAAATTATTTTTTATCGTAAATATCAAAAATTTAAATTTTTTAAGAAAAAAATTATTTCTCGAAACAAAATAAAAACCGATTTTAAAATTAAATTTTTCGAAATTAGTTGCTTAATTAAAAACCGGTTATTTAACCATAACCAATTTTACAATTGGTTTTATAACTGGTTTTAAACCAAATAATGAATTTGGTTATAAATCTAAATCCATATATTGGTTTTAAAATGGATATGGTTTGGTTTTTTAAAAAAACCAACCATGCACAGCCCTAACTACTATTGTTCTTATTTGCGTTTATCACTATTATTTTTGTCTGGAGGGACGACCATCTCCTCGCAGGGATTATTGATTTGTGATGGCATGAGATAGGCATCACTTTATTGGATTGTACTAGTTTGTGAACGATTGTATATTTGTGATTCACCTTCATATAGAGAATTTTCACAACAATTAGGGTTTCAAACCATTACAAAGATTTGCATAAATTTCGTACGTAAAATATGGATTGTATCAATCTTCAAAAATCTTGATTCAACATTCAATACTTGTCCATAAATTTCTTTTGTGTATCTTGATAAAAGCGGTAGGAAATGTAAAGGATAAGTAACTTTGATGAGTAGAAGATGTTGAGTTATTGAGTTGTTCAAATTTTGGGCTCAAGGGATTTACTTGTAAGTTGTTGACTTTGAGTAAAGCGTTCACTTTTGTCAAATTCTTTTAAAGGCATAAGTATTTCAATGAGCTTTCTTTAATCAGATTCAGCAGAGGCGTATGATTAAAATCATATGAGTTGAAGATTATATTTCTTTCTAAAATGGAGCATCCAACACAGAGTCTTCAAGAACATCTATATTATAGAGTTTGCACAGTTAAACAAATTCATTAAAACATAAATTGTTCCCAAAAACTACTTTTGTTATTGTCAAAATAATTTAGGGTCATTGTTCTTCAAACCAACTTGGTTCTAACAATCTCCCCATTATTGATGATGACAAACATCTGTTTATGTGAATAATTTTTCTTTAAAAATAGTAAAATTTCTCCTAAACAAGAGCAAGATTAATAGATATACTAAAAAAAGTTTTGAAAGTGAAATAGTTCTCAAAATATATATACTCCTCATTTTGGCATCAGAAAACGAATGCAGTGAGACTAAAGAACAAAATTTTCATTAATAATGTAAAAGGGAAGGTTTACACAGAACATAAAAAAATAAAGAAAACAAAAGGCCTAGGGTATTATGAATATATTCTTCATTTTGGTCGTTTGTGACATAAACGCCTCATTCATAAATGGATAAGGGTCAAAGGTTGGTGCAGATAGAGCATCATATGAGCGTGTAGAGGAAAACACGCCAGATTCGGATATAGAAGAAACATTTGGTACTTCTAAAAGAGGAATCACCATTTGAAGAATGACTGCAAGAAACTACAATGGTGCTAGAGGAGTAACCACTGAATTTCCAGAGGATTAGAGACAAAGGGAGACACAACTTCATTTGAAATTTCTTATGATGTAGTAGTTAAAGTCTTCCCTGTCTGATTTTCATGTGCTTTCTGAAAATGCAAAACCCATAGGTAGAAGATCTCTGCAATATGTTGGGAATCACTTGAATTATGAGAAGCCAAAGGCCTTCCATACTTCATGTTCTCCCTTACCCAATTTATTACGAAGGTTAGAACTTGGTCCTACTAAGTTGAGACTTTATGAGGGTACAAACTACGAGCATTCATATTATAATCTTAATAGTAAAAGCATATATGAATGAATCTAGATTAGGAAAACTAGGAGATAAGGATGGAATGAAGAGTGAAAGGTCCTGGTGAATGGAATGGTCATGTTCAAAATTTGGTAGTTGTGTGTTAATAGCAGATGTGTTATCTAAAAATGTTTTAGAGACTAAATTATGAACAACTTGCAATGTTATCTCATATGCTATGTTAATGGGGTCCACAAGTAAGATTGAGTAAGGTCAAGGGTAGGAGAAGTTGGTGAGGTTTGGGTGTTTGTCTGAGTAGATGTTTGAGGAGGGTTATTATGTGGAGCTTGGGATATGGAGGTTGTGTTTGGTTGAGGTGAGGTTGAAAATTGACTATATAGAGGATATGGGTTTCTTTTGTAGCGAGAGATTTCCATGTTTTTCTCCAAAGCTTCTAAAATTTAATTGTCAGAGGTATCTTGAGTTAGACTTAGAGGTAAGTGATACATTGGTTGTGTTTATGGTTACCTAGTTTGGTAGTGCAGAGTTAATGAGGGTTCAAAAATGATTTGGTTTGAAGGTTGAAATGTTGTAGGGGTAAGGGATTAATGCATATCAGATTTTCTACTAATGTTAACAGAAGTAGAGGTAGACTTAGTAGTAGGAGTTACCTTAGGTCTTTTGCGGAGAATGAGGCTAGCTTCTTCCTTATTGGCATTTTTTTCTTCTTCTTCAGACACTGTTGACACCACTTTTTGTTGCCTTTTTCTCTTCTTTTCATATTCTTCTGAAGCTCTTGACAAAGGGAAACAAACAAAAAGACTTATTGACTTGAGTGGTATATCCTGATGTACTCTTGGATGACCTCCTTGTTGTCATCTTCAACGATTAGAGCATAAGAGTGTTCAACATTAAAGAGAATTTCTTAAGGCCCATTTGTCTAACCATAGAGCTTCTTAATTTCATTGTCTGAATTTATGATGTCCTTTGTAGAAATCAACATCATCTTGATGATATTGTTGATGTTGAATAAAGTAGAAGTAGAGAAAACCATTATCAAATGGTGTTCTCCAACTTCTTCCAAAGACTATCAAAGGAGTCCTCTTTAGCATGGTAGTGATAAGTCTTGAGTAGGATATGGTTTTGATTTTCCCAGACCTAGAATTGATGACATGCGATCTCATGTGTTCTAGAATTAGGTTTTGAGAGATGTTAAGCATCAATCCCTTGGGATCCTTGTTGATGTGGTCTATAGAGCTACCCTTGGGCATTGCACACCCAATCATAATCTTGAAAAGAACCTTGTACCTAGGCTTCAAGTAAACGACCTTGGTGTTAACCTTATGGTCTTCAAATAACTATTTGTTAATTTTGGTTACCCCAACCCTTTGATCATAACCACTCTCCATGAAGGAAGTTTGTAAAAGGTTCCTAAGTGCAAAACTATAGGAAATCATGTGAAAATAGTGAATGAATTATGAGTGTTTTTGTTTTTGTTAAAATGCTTTAAGTTTCTAAAAACTAATAGGGAAAAAAACTAACATGCACACTTAATAATCACAATACGATGTGTGTCAGGTTGCTAGATTAGACACAAATCAAGAAAACATTTCAAGTAACAAATTAAATTTTAATCAACCAGAGAGGCAGAGGGAAAACTTAATTTATCAGAGACAAACCATATGTATTTATCCAAAACAAACTGTTTTACCAGAGGACAAACAATCCATACAAAGATTAAAATATCACTCCTTTATAAATTGAATGTTTAAATTTTTCTTTATAAAGTTAAATCTATCTTCAACAAGGGGCTTGGTAAAATATTTGTTTGTACACTGATCAATGTTCAAAAATTTAATGTTTAAAATCTCCTTATGAATTGAGTCTCAGATGAAGTGATGTTTAATCTCTTTATGTTTTTCCCTCGAATGTAAAATATGATTTTTTTGTTAAATTGATAGCAAAAGTATTTGTTAGTGCAAAAGTGATTTAAGGTACAATTCTCTAGTTGATATTTTGATGATAACAAAATAAAAAAGAAAAACAATTATCCCCTAACTGTATTTGTTAAGTGTGTAGATTAAGTTAGAATAAAAAGAACTATATGAATGCCTATCTACTTTAAGGTAACATAAATTATGAGTAAATTAGAGATAATAATCAAAGTGTTTTTAATACAAAAGATATTATCACCTAATAAACAAGTAATTATGTTTACTAATAGAATAAGTCCTAATATAGCAATAAGAAGCATTGCAACAAGCATATGATAATCTATAGTCCGAGTCAATGCGTTTAAGACAAAGGAACTACAAGTCAATGATTGACCCTCTATAGATAAAGGAAAATAGCGTTACAATGATTATTTGCCTTTGACTAAAAACACATGTTGATTTTCTGACTCAAAGATCTAAAGAAGAAAGCTTTGAGTAAACCCTATAATAAAGTCAATGTTCTGGTACAAGCTAAATCCTGTAAAAAGAGAGAATTAACTAATCAAGTGCATAGTGACTCTGAAGAAACTGTTGAAGCAGTGTATGACTCTATTAAACACGCTCTAAACGCGCCTCAGATGAAATTAATGGCACAAGATCACTCTGATTATTATGGTCTTATAAATCTAGTTAACCAGTTAATTGTTGGTCAACACTCTGATACAGTCAACGCTCTGATAAGAAGTCAACATTCCACATCCTCTACTCATCATAGTGGACTTATCCTCTAACTAAAGAAACGCATGACATCCTATGATAGTGTCATCCTTTGAGATTTGTCCTCTTAAATCAAGATACGGTGAATAAATTATGAACATATATGGATATGTATTAAATGCTGGTTTGCCTTAAATGATGATTCAAGATCTTCAACAATAACATTCTCAACGAATAAGAAATGGGTAGAAATGGAACAATATGAAAGTGTCGTTGTGAGAATGAAAAAGTCAATATGTTAAGAATAATTTTTGTAAAATCCTAGAACCCATCAAAAGAAATAAAGAAATGAAAACTCCTCTCAATAGAGAGTTACTAGAATTGATGTGAATCTGTCAAAGTATTTTATACACTTGAATTGATATATGACTGGAAATGTAACACCCTATCAGTGGGAGTTAGAATTCTAGAAACAAACTTTGTGTCAATTCAAACAGAAATTGGAACTAATGTAAATTAGCTCGATAGTGGCAACAATTCTTTCATCCGTAAGAGGTACCCAAAAAGATATAATAATACTCATGAACCTCAAAAAAAGTTTGCTAGAAAGTTGAGAAGGATTCTAACGGCGACTTCTTGGAGAGGAATAAGAAAAATACTCAAAGCCAGAAGGTTATTGCTTCAATTGTGGCTTAAGACCTGGGCTATACTGAGGCAAAAACTCTTTATAAGGTGAGGACTAGATATAACAACAGTCTATTGTGAACTAGTTTAAAAATCCTTATGTCTCATATTTCTCTCTATCTCTTTCTCTCTCTCTCTCTCTCTCTCTCTCTCTATATATATATATATATATATATATATATATACATACATATATATACATACATATATCTGTTACTCTAATCTAAGTTCTTTATGATTCAACTTTATTTTACCAAGCCTATTTTATAATTGTAAGTTGAATGATTTGATAATGGACGTACTTTTTGATTATGCAATAAAAATTAACTTTTGGAAATGACAAAACGAAATTCAAACTTCATTTTTATGTGTCTTCTAGAACCTTCTATATTACCTCAAAAATAGGATTGCTACTCTCATTTATTATGTAATCTTTTAGTAAATGTTTCATCCACAACAATTGAGTGTTGTAACTAGCTACTAAAATGTATTATGCTTCTGCAATAGATAGAGCAATTATTCCTTGTCTTTTACTTGATCAGAAGATTATATTGTAACAAAGGAAAGTGCAACTTCCACTATTGCTCTTTATTTCTAGATTATCTCTAACATAGTCAATATTACAAAAACCTTCTAATCTTTACTCATAGGATTTCTCATAGGACAAACTAAGATTAGTGATACCTTTCAAATATCTTAAGATCCTTTCAATAGATATTAAATGCAATTCTTTAGGGTTATACTCAAATCATGCACACACAGACACAAACAAGAACAAAATATTAGGTATAGATGTAGTAAGATAGACGAGAGAACCAATCCTTATGTATACCTTTTGATATATCTTTTTATCTGATTCATCCTTATCAAGAGAATAAGTAGGATGCATGGGTATGAGCATGGGTTTTCATTCATCCATCTTAAACTTCTTAAGAATTTCATTGATATATTTACTTAGATGAATGTTTATACCTTCTAACCTTTGATTAATTTGAATTCCAAGGAAAAATTTAAGCTCTCCCATCATATTCATCTCAAACTCATTTTGCCTTGATTGAGAGAACTCTCCACATAGTTTAGTTTTAGTAGAACCATAAATTATATCATCAACATATAATTGAATGATGAAAAGATCATTTTTAGATTATTTTATAAACAAAGTAATGTCTATCCCGACCTCTTTCAAAACCATATTTAAAAGAAATTTTTTTAGTATGTCATACCAAGCTCTTGGAGTTTGTTCAAGAAAATATATAAAGATTTTTTCAATTTAAAGACATGGTATGGAAATTCATTATCTTCAAAACTAGGAGGTTGTCTAACCTCATTTCTCCATTTGTATAACCAATTAAAATTGTGTTTTTTCACGTCAAATTGATATAAAATAGTTTTATTAAAGGCTACAAATGAAAGTAAAATTCTAATTGCCTCAAACCTTGCCACAAACACAAAGGTTTGAATGTAATCAATACCTTGTTTCAGGCTATAGCCTTGACCTACAAGTCTAGCTTTATTTCTTTCCACTTAACCTTTTTCATATAACTTGTTTATGGAAATCCACCAGGTTCTAATAGGTTTCTTTTCTTTGGGTTTGGGAACTAGATTCCATACGTCATTCCTATTGAACTGGTTTAGTTGTTCTTGCACAAACTTGACATCATGTTAAGTGTGTTTGTATGTGCAAGATCTCAAGATGACCCTATAGAATCACATTTCGTTGTTGTTAAGAGAATCCTTAGATACCTAAAAGGCACTACCAACATTACCTTGTACTACAAGAAATATTTTGAGTACAAACTAAGTAGGTATTGTGATTCTGATTATGATGGAGATAAACTTGAGGGAAAAATCACAAGTGGAAACTGCACATTTCTAGGTGACAACTTAATCTCTTGGTCAAGTAAGAGACAAAGCTAAATTGCCATGTCAATAGCAAAAGTTGAGTACATTTCAGCAGTTGGTTGTGTCTCTCAACTACTTTGGATGAAACATCAACTACAAGACTACAAAATGCTAGAAACCAACATTCCCATTAATTCTAACAATCCTTATGCCATTTGCCTAACCAAAAACCATGTACTTCATTCTAGAGCTAAACACATAGAAACCAAACACCATTTCATTCAGGACTTTGTTCAAAAAGGTGTGCTTACTATCCAGTTCGTAGACACCAAACATGAATGGGTTGGCATATACACCATACCATTAGCTGAAGATAGGTTTGACTTCATCAAGAAAAACCTAAACCTTATTCTTTTACCTAATGGATGTTGCGTCAATCTTAGAGTAGTTTAGTTTCATACTTACGATAAATTTTATGTCTTACGTTTATGTTCTTTTTATCTATAAAAAAGAAAGGGCAAATTTAAAAATAAAAATAAAAAACATAATCAAGTTTCACTTTCAGGTCTTTTTGTATGATGACAAAAGGGGGAGAAGGATGTTTGATAATGTGGGGAGAAAAATTACATATATTTAGGGGGAGCCTTTAGTAAGGGAGAGTCAAAGTATTTAAAAGAAAAGTTGTTACCAAAAATACAACTTTTTCATCATAAAAAAAAAGGGAGATTGTTTGAACCAAGTTGGTTTTATACTTAGAATTTGGATGTTTACAAAAGTATTTTATGAGAACAATATATTTGACTTCTAAGAGTGTGAAAGAAGATTTGTATTTTTAAAGAAAACATGATATGGTCAAGATTGGAAGAAGATAAGATCATCTTCTTATCACAAGAATATATGAATTACTTACAAGAAGATTTGATATAGATTTATCTACAAGAAGATATTAATTATTTACAAAAGGATTTTATCAAGATTTATCTACAAGAAGATATGAATCATTTACGATAAGATTTGATCAAGATTTATCTACAAGAAAATATAAATTATTTACAAAGGATTTGATCAAGATTTATCACAAGAAGATATGAATTATTTATAAGAAGATATGATCAAGAATTGTTTACAAGAAGAAACACTCACAAGAAGATACATTTATTATTTGCAAAGATATGACTTAGATTTTGAAAAAATGCTGAATTGGACTTAGTCATATTCCAACTTGTGAAAGTTCAAGAACTGGTCTAACACTATGTTCACGCCTAGATCAAAGCAAATAATAGGAAGAAAGTTTTGTCTGAAGAATTTGCAGAAGAAATCTTAACAAAATGCGAACACTATCAAGCTAAAGAATTTACAATCTCAATCTTAACAAAATACGAACAATAACAATCTGAAGAATTTACAAACTCATTCTGAAAAAAATTCGAACATAATTGATCAAGGGGAACTACTCATATTGGATTAATAAATAATGAATTGGCTAATGAACATATTATCAAAAAACCTCTTGTTCAGAATTATTTTTGAATAAGATTTGTGTTGAATAAGCTAGAAATGAAGATACAATTGAGAATCAAACAATGACTAAATTAAAGCTCTAATTTTATCTATAAATAGATACTCAATGCTGAAGAAGAAGATCATCGAAAAATTTAAAAGAGTAGAATAACTCAAGCTTGAAATTCCAAATTCATCTTATAGTTCAAATATAGAAACACTTGTTTGAATGAAAAATATTTTCTAAGTTATAATTAGATTGTTAGAAGCAACTACTCAAGTTCGAAACTTTTGTATTCAAACCCTATAGTGGTGTTAGTGTGCTGTCAACAATTTAGGGTTATATGATTATGTGGAAAAAACATGGCTGGTAAAGTCAAGGTGTATGTGTTCCTCAAAAATTTGGGGTTGTCAGGTTGTTTGAGAAGACTGACTTGGGTGGTCAAATGCTTTGTAATTAGAGTTGTTGAATTAGTGGATTAAATCATTCTAAGTGAATGGACTAGATGTAGCCAAGTTAGTGGTGAACTAGGATAAATTACTTGTGTCACTTTATGATTTTATTCCTTAGTTTTGTTATTGCTTCCACTTCAAGTAAGTCTTCAAGTCAGAACCAATTTAATCAAATGAAAAAAGTTATTAATTTAGTCAAACACAATTTAACCCCCTTTCTCGTGCTTGCACCTTCATGAAAGACATTTTTTATTATGCACTTGTTTACATAAGGTAGTGAAGACCTTATGTGACTCATCCTTGTATTTATGGAAATTAACCCATGTTCATCTAGTATAATCGTCAACAATGACATGTCCATACTTCTTACCATTAACAGAGGCAGTTTTGATTGGACCAAAAAGATCTATATGTAAAAGCTCAAGAGATAAAGTTGTGGAAACAATGTTTTTAGAAGAAAATGACTTTTTAGTTTGTTTCCCTTTTTGGCAAGCCTCAGAAAACACCTATGATTTGTATTTAAGATTAGGCAAGCCTTTACCAAGGTTGACTTTGTTTAATTTTGAGATGAATCTCAAATTTGCATGGTCTAATCTCTTGTGCCAAATCAAATGTTCCTCGTTAACAAACACAAGACATTTAACCTCTTGTTTTTATAAGTTAAAAAGATTAATTTTGTAAAGATTGTTTTGCCTCTAAACTAGTAAAAAGAATATATCCATCAGTTTGATTGATTGCCTAAAGGATTTTTGACTAAAGACTTATAACCATTATCACTTGACTGACTTATGCTCAATAGGTTATGGTTTAGTCCTTTAACAAACATAATATTTTTAATAGAAGAAGAACCTTTACAAATTGTACCATGACCAACTATTTTTCCTTTCTGGTTTCCTCCGAATCCAAATGTTCCTCCGACCTTCAGAGTCAGGTCTTGGAACATAAACCTTTCTCTCATTTTTCCATGTTTTTAGCATAGGACAAGATACTTTATTGTGTCCTTTCTTTGAGCATACAACACATATAGTCGTAGGAGAAATAATATTTTATGTTAGTTCTTCAAACCTGGTTCCTCTTTTTCCATTTCTACTAACACCATAGATCATTGAAGCTTTCTCACTTCTATCTATGTTGTTTGCAATGAACTTTTGGAAAGATAATTTGTATTTGACTGAGTTAAAGATGTTATCCTCTAAGGGTTTTGAGACGTTTTCATTTGGAGTCACTTTCTCTCTCTTAAGTTTTTCAAATATTTTTCAATAGAGTTATATTTTTCAGTCAAATCATTATGGGCTTTTCTTAGAGTTTTCAGTTTTGAAGACACAAAATGATTGTTATTTAAAAACTCATTTAAAATAGTTATAAGCTCACTACCAGATAGATCAAACAATACCTTGTTTTCTTCATCATAGTCTGAATCAGAGTTACTATATATCAGCCATCAGTGCCATGTTTGCAAGCTCTTCATCATCAGAGGATTCATCAAAATTATCCCACGTAATCATACCTTTCTTCTTGGTCTTGGATTCTTTCTTATGACTTATTCTCTAAAGTTTTGGACATTCTGCCTAGAAGTGTCTAGGTTCCTTGCACTCGAAGCATGTGAATTTCTTCTTGTCATTACCTATTTCCTTGTTCTGGTGCTTGTTGAAGTCTTCTTGGGGAAAAGATCTCTTATTATGCCACATGCGCTGAATCTTCCTTGAGTTGAAGAATAATTCCTCAACCTCTGAATCTTTACTCTTATCCTTTGAATCTTCATCCGCTTAGAGCTTTGTTATCTTTGGATATGATAGCCAAAGACTTTTGCTTCTTCGTCGGCTTATCCTCTACTAGTTCAATCTCGTGAGATTAGATGGAACTAATCAGTTCTTCTAGATGAAGAATGTTTAGATCCTTTGTGTAACACCTTGGATTTTGATCCCAAACATTACTCACAAATATTTATTTCTTATAAAAATTACGACAATTTTTTTTAAGTAAAAATACTTAAACTACTATTCATTTAAATTATTAGTAACAATCACATTTATTTAATATTAACAAGAAAATATTTATTTAGAGGCCAAAACAAAGTAAATTCGATTATTCCTAACAAAAGGAAACTCGCTTTCATATTTTTTCCTGCTTTTAAACACTATGTTAAGAAAGATTAAAAATAAACTTAGAAATATTGCAACAAATCAATTATTACAAAATAGTCTTAAAAACTCATTTTTCTACCCCACATTCGCTGCATATCAATACTCATCAACTATTCTAGAATCTCCTCAAAGTCATTAGTACTTAAAATGTTGTTCTAAGGGTCAATTTATTTTCATCATCCATATCAAACTAAAGCTAAACATATGCAAAAATGACACAAAACAAATAAATGTAAAAAATTCCAATTTAAAAGAAAAAACACAAACCGTCAAATTGCATAACAAAAAACATAAGCACTTATGCATAATGCATGCTTCTAAAACCATAAGATCCGGATATAAAATATGTCACTAAGACAACTTCTACACAGAAAAATCACTCGTACCAATGAGGAAAATAAATCTGCCACTATGACAACTTCCCCGAAGATGTATATGTCATGACATGATGATATATTATCAAAAAGAAATATTCCCACGCATCCCACTAACATCATGTCATATGCATTCAAAAAGTCACTTTTTTCAAATCATCATCTTTTTCATAAATCACTAAGATCATATATCATATCATGAGAATGATATATTCATAGAAAAATAACCATAAAAATTATAATTTTCACCACATACACATAAAAATCGGAACTTCATTTCATATACATCATAAAAATTAAAACTTTAACATATATAACATGAAAATTCAAACTCCCACTCATATACATCATAAAAGATAAAACTTTATCACATATAACAAAAAAAAATTCAAAATTTATTTTATATTCATCATAAACACTAAAACTTTATCACATATAACATAAAAAATCAAACTTTACTCATAAAAATCGTATAATACATATCAAACTCAACGAAAAAAATTAGGATTTTATAATTTTAATCCATTAGTCTACATTTATTCATTTTAAAAGACAACCAGTCAGAAATATTTATTTCATGTCATCCAATCAACGGTCTAATTATAATTTGTGTGGAAAAAAGCCCTTATCTTGGGCGCTTTTCTTACTAGCACAAAGCTATAAGCCCCACTAAATTGTTTGCGAGAAAATGGAGTTCCAAGCTTTCAAGGTGAAGCCTCAACGTTAATGATGGAAGAACACCATAATGAAAAGAAATAAAGATGATGGGAATGGCCTCACCTTTTTTATGCACGAAAATGAGGAGAAAATTAAGGTAGAGGTTATTCTCTTGGACTTATAACTATTTGGTGAACAAACTAATGATTTTGGAGGTGTGAAGGTGATGGTGGCTATGGTTTCAGTAATCTTTTCTGATTACATAATCTTGTCCGTAAAGAGTTTGTGAGTTAGGATTTTGTTTTTCTTCTTATTATTACTAAGTATAGAAAAATTGTGGACTTTGGGAAATTTTAAGGTGGAGATTGGTGGATAGATAGTGTTTGGCATGAATGAATAATAGAAGGGAGGAAAATATCTTTTTTTTTTGTTAACAGTAGTCATAAAAATTGAAATCAAGTGAATTTAATCAAGTGAACCTAGTGTATTCAGTCACACATGAGGGGTAAGGGATATAGAGAGTGTGAGGTAGAAGTTAAGAGGGAAAGATTCCTTCCTAATTTATTTTGTGAAAGCATTCAAGACATAATTATTTCCTCAGAAAAATAAATATCAAATCTTATGGATTCCCAAACAAGTTTGTGTCCTATCCTGCCTTTTTTTCTTTCTAAGTTGGATGGTCCAAAAATATCTTCTACTCATTCATATGAGTTAGGTCACACACATATATATATATATATATATATATATATATATATATATATATATATATATATATATAACAACCATTTAAAAATAAATAACTAGTTTATTTCTTAAATTAATAAGAAAAAAAGGGCATTATTGTAATATTTGGACCGGTAATGGCATAATTTCAGCTATACATCTCAAATTGTAGTAAGTTGTTTTCTCACTTCTTAAAACACGATCCCTTTCTTCTTTTTCTCGCCGATCCCTTTCTTCTTCTTGTTATTTTCTTTCATCCTCCCAATCTTCATCTTCAACCTCTCATTTTCCTTATTTTCCTTCATTTTTCAAATCAGTTAAACCAAAAGCTTTTAGAGCCATTTTTAAACTTGCATGTCTCATCTGTTCATAACCAGATTCAACCAAGGAAGCAGTAAGGGACAATAACCCAAAAATGAAGAACTTGAGTAGAAGTGGCAATTCAGGAAAAAGGGGAGCTCAACAATCAATCTAATTAGAACATATTCTCCCTTATTACAAACAATGAGTTCCTATCATTATTTATTTAAGAAATTTCTTCAAAGACTTGTGCATGCATGTTAGTTTTGAGAAGTTTTTGTTGAAATTTCTTTCAATTAGATTGTTCAGAAATGTTTTAGGTGCATACATTTGGTTTTATTTAATAATGGATAGAAAATTCTATTTTTTTTAATCTCAAATATTCAATGCATGAGAGGTGTTTGATGAAAATACTGCGATAACGGCTGCAGGAGCTTTGTGGTATTTAAGTTTGGTTTTCTAAATAAAAACAAAACTATGTAAACGAGTCTTAGAATCAGATTTTTCATGAATTATTGATTTCGAATTTTGAGATGAGACCAACTATGTTGTGTTTATAGGTGAGTTCTTTTTATTAAAGGGTTTTTGTTGTTGTTGTTGTTGTTACGATTATGGATTTCATTTTCTGGAGTTGTTGAAAATAAGTTAGAACGTAGGCGGTTGTTTATGGTTGTGATGTTTGTGAATGAATTATCTATTAGGAAAAATTTAATTGTATGTGCATCACTACATTTAAGGTGATTATGCTTGTCGAGCACGATTTATGCTCGTTACCGCTGTTGTTGCCTCTGATGTGTGTTTGTGAAATTGTGTTATGTTATGCTAATTTCGTTTAGAATGATGATTTTAGGTGCTGAAATTTTTGAGTGAACTATTTTGGATTATTACAGATTAGGAGAATTAGAGTGCGATGAAATGAAATTTTGCATATAGGTGTTTTTTTTAAAACTGCATTCAAATGATTTTTTCATGACTTTTATGTTGTTATTAATTTCATGACTTTTATATGTTTACTATTTTTCATGACTTTGATGTGTTACTAATTTCATGACTCCAATGTTGCTTTTATATTCCTGACTATAATTTTTATTTTGAATTAAGGACTTAGGATTAAATTATTATGAGTTTCGTATATCACCTAAAGTTATTTATAATTGTTATGAATGAATAATGCATTTTATATATGACATAACAAGTGCACTTCATACAAAACATTTCAAGTTTTGTACAATATTATTAATCACGTCATGCATGGCCTTACTCACGGTGGGACATTTAGGTTATTCCAGGCATGGAATAACAGGTAAAGGAGAACAATCAGGACGCTGATTGGGGTTTGGTCAGACCACCTTTACCAATCAGGACTCAATATCTTGGTGACCCACATTAAGATATTGGACGACTTTTTCCTTATTCCAAAAGAAAAGATTTGAGGTCATGCATATATAGTTCAGAATAATATATATATATATATACACACATACATACACATATATATACATATATATAAATAGACATGTATAATAATAATAATAATGATTGTTTTTTTTTTCTTTTTGAGATGTATAACTACTTTTGTATGTTTTATACACTTTTATGAAAGAAACTCTTTGAGGTTGTTTTCCTCTTATTTATAGGGTTCACTGAGATATTTTATCTCATCCCAATTATTTTTTTTTTTTTAGCAACTGGAGGAACATGAGACATGAAAATTAGCATCAAAAGATCAGTTCCAAACTCCTGGACTTAGAATTTGATTCTTTTTGTTTTATGATGTAATCAGACAATCGTAGTTTGTTTTCAAGATGTAATATTTTATGAATCTACTAAACATGTTGTAAACTATATTTCTGAATGTAGTTTTCAGTTATGATGGTGATTCTAATTTACTATTAATTATTAATTACCTCTATTTTATTAAGGTGTGAGGGTCCAATTATCATATTCTAGACAAATGATAACGGGTCTTACATTTTGGTATCAGAGCCATGTCGATTCATTTGGACTATGGATTATGTGTTAGGAATTAGAATATCTTTGTTTTCCTATACATTCTCATTATCATTTCACCTAATATTAAGTCTGATCAACTTAGTATTTTGTGTATGGTATGCGGAATTATGGCTGAAGTATCTAGGATGAATCTTGCCCCTGAAGATAGCCCACTGTTGAACCATGGGAAAAGGTTATGGAAGCTATTCAAATGCAAGCAATGGCTACCCATAATCTGGTACAACAAATGGCAATGCAAAGAGATAGCACTGCAAATGCCAACATGGTGTTTTATGATTTTCTTAAGTTGCATCCTCCAACATTCCAGGGCGGCCACAATCCCTCAGAGGCTCAAGTTTGGTTGGATGAGTTAAAAAGGCATTTGAAGTAGTGCCTTGTACTGAAGAACAAAAAGTGGCATTTGCTGCCCATATACTAAAGGGTGGGGCAGAGTATTGATGGAGGAGTGCAAAGACTTATCTTCAGACTCAAGGAAATCATATGAATTGGGAACATTTTGAGGTGGCCTTTTTAGACAAGTATTATCCAAAAAGTTCCAGAAGACAAAAAGAGTTGGAGTTTGTGCACCTGCAACAAGGAGACATGTCTGTTGCAGAGTATGTTGTTAAGTTTGAAGAATTGGCTAGATTTTCTCCACATGCTCAATATGCACCCACAAAAGAATGGAAGATAAACCAATTCGAATGGGGATTGAGACCTGAAATCAGAGGGAACATAGGCCATATGGAGCTTACTAACTATTCTACTCTTGTACACAAGAGCTACATTGTTGAAGACAATTTAAAGAAGGTACAAGAGGAGAGACAAGTTAAGTGGCAACAAAAAAAAGAGTCTGGAAAATTTGGTCAACAATTGAAGGTAAAGACTCCCCAAGGAAAGGGAAAACAAGTACAGACATCTAGTTCCCCAAGAGCAAAGAAGTGCTTTAAGTGTGGCAGAGATCATGCGGGATAATGCTTGGTTGGAAAACAAGTCTGCTACTACTGCAAACAGCCTGGTCATATGGCTCCCTTTTGCCCAATACGCCAAAAACAAGCAGAGTCCAACCCAAACAAGTCTAACACTAGAAGGGCCTTTGCTCTCAATGCAAAGAAAGGTATGAATCATAATCTAATAACTGGCACTGGATTCATAAATGAAATTCCTTTAATTGTCATGTTTGACACTGGTGCATCCCATTCTTTCACCTCCTCTGATTTTGTTTTGCAACATAATCTTCTTGTACTTGAAATGCCTTATCCCTTAATTGTAAGCACTGCGTCTAAGAATTCAATAGAGACATCCTTAGTATGTCACCAGTGTCAAATCACTCTGTTTGATAGAGTTTTTCCAATAAACCTAGTCTGTTTGCCCCTTAAGGGCTTGGACATCATATTAGGAATGGATTGGATGTCTGGTCATTCAGAAACTTTGATTTGCCATGGTAGGAAAGTCATAATTCCTCCAAGAACTCCCCAACCAGAGGAAACCAAATACCGCTGATGACTCTTCATCATATGCATATTTTCCCACTGTTTTAGTCTTATTTATCCTCAATCATCAGTTAAATTAAGGATTTATTTGATACATTTTGTTGATTTTTGTTCTTTGAGTTAATAAAATTTTTTTTTGTTTTTATTTCGTTGATTAAGTAGGAATTTGTCGTAATTTTACATTGTGTTTTGTTTTAGTGCAGTGCTGAATTTTGGTGAAAAATCAACATGATATATGTGGAGTATTTCAGCCATATCTGGAGTTCTAGATGTCCAATTAGTGTCACTCCAAGTGCTAATGAAAGCTAAGATCCATATCTACAACTTTCATGAAGACACCGGGACCCCATTCAGACGTAAAGGATGAGAAACATGCAAAATACATCAGACAGTAGATGATGTGCGCCTGGAGCGCGCCGTGCGCGCCTGGAGCGCATTTCTCGTGTTTCAGTTCTGTCAACGCGCGCCTGGAGCACACCCTCCGCGCCTGGACCGCATTTCTCGTGTTTCAGTTCTGTCAACTCGCGCCTGGAGCACACCCTGCGCGCCTGGGGCGCGTGACGCGCATCAGCAATCATAAAAAAGCAAATTTTTACTGTTTATGGATCTTTTTGACTCTTGGGAACTTGGGAGACTTATGCCCTAGCATAAAAACTCAAAGACGGCCGTTTCTAACGCCATTGAAGCAGTTTTATCAAGAATCATCCATGAATCATTCTTGTAATTCTTCTTTAATCCTTATCTTTTGTATCTCTGTCATGAGTAACTAAACCCTATTTGTTAGGGATGAGTGTAACCAGATGAAACCCTTATTTTTCTGATTTGATTTCTAGTTATATGAATGAGTTTATTGAATTGTTTTTCTCATCCCTGTGCTTAATGCTTTTTATTGCTTGATCAACATTAAAATGTTCTACGATTTGTATTTTGAAACGGAAGTGGACTTTACAAATGCTTGAGATGAGAAATTCATGAATTTGTAGTCTAGGGATAGATGCAGGTCATGAAACCAATTAAATTAGTTGCAAAACAATAATTTACAAGAGAATTTCATTACGGTAATGCTTAATTCTAATCTTAAATCCACTAAGGAATTAGGGGTTACTTTGGAATTAAAGGTTCTGTCACTAAGACATTAGGGCAAGAATAATAAAGAGAATTCGATAATAATTCAATAAAGGAATTTAGTAACTAGGATCAAATTAGACACCAAGGTTGGATTCAAAGTGAAACTCATCCCTGACATTTTTCTCATTATAAAAGATCAATTTTATTATTGTTGTTAATTTCAAACATTATTTCAATCAACTTGGGAACCTTTTTGTTTAATTCTAGTAATCAAATATAATTCAATAGTAAAACACAATCCTTGAGTTCGACACTCGGTACTACCGTTTTATTATTACTTGCAACGATTCAGTACACTTGTTGAAACGATATCAAGTTTTTGGCGCCGTTGCCGGGGATTGCCACATCACTATTGAATTTAAATTATTTACTGAATTGAAATTTTTGCTCTGCAATAAAATTTTTTCTTTTATTTTATTTAAAAAAAAAATTAAAACTATTTGTTTTTACTTAATTATTTATTTTTCTTTATTTTAAACTCCTCATTACTCATAATCTGTCTAACCTTGTATGCGAGGTCAGTCCTCAGCTGAACTTATCTTTGATCCAGAAATTGAAAAAACAGCAAAGGCACATCGAAAGGTGGCTCGAGAAAGGATACAAAGGGAAAGACATTTAGTTGTTGAAGAAGAGGTTTTGGGTGATTCCGTCATAGTTACTGAGATGGCCGATCCACCACTACCAGAACATACTCTCAGCGAATATGGGAATCGAAATAGAAATCGTGCTCGATTGCCCATCCATAACCAACCGGTTACAGTCAACAAGTTTGAAATAAGTCCCGCTCTATACCGAGAGTTGAAGGAGATTCATTTTGTCGGTAGACATAACGAAGACGCCAATAGACATCTCACAAATTTCTTTGAATTATGTGAAACAGTGAAGGTGGACGGTTTGTTTGAGGAAGGCAAGAGAATGAAATTGTTCCCATTTTCATTAACGGAAGATGCTAAAGAGTGGCTTAATTCCTTTCCT
>NC_021161.2:31690219-31692939 GCF_000331145.2 Cicer arietinum
TAAATGACATTTAAAAAATTAAGTATCTTACCTATTCACAATCACATTCATACCAATACTAACAAGAAAGCATCTTACCTAATATTGTTGTTTCGATATTAGACCTCTAGAAATCATTTCCAGTAGAAGCTTTTCTGCCTTATCTCTCTCATTTTGTTCAAAGTGGGCATACATAATTGTTTCATAGCTCACAAGGTCAGGCATGTTTTATGATGATCTATTTGCACCTCACCAGTATACTGGCGACCATAGCGGAACATGAGCGGATGATCTAAACGAGAATCCTTGAACTACTAAACTGAGAGAAGTTTTCTTCCTTTTTTATTTTTTTTTATTTTTTTTCTTTCTGTTGTTTGTCCTATTTCTTTCCGTTTTCTCGTTTTCTTTATTTAATGTCAGTGTATGTTGACTTTCTTTTATTCATGTTTTTTTTTCCTTTCACTAAATGTGTACTATGATGAAACAGTCGTATTGACTTGCACTTAATCTTAAAATTTCTGTTTGTGATTTTGCAAGTTAAATTTCATTTCTTAGATTATGTTATTGCTCAAGTCGACAAGTCTTCCTAATGCATGCATTCTTGATTACTGAATGGCTGTAGAAGGCTAATATGCCATCAATTTTTCAAAAATACAATTTTAACTTTTCAGAAGCATGTTGGCTTTATTTTGATTGTTCATACTCTCTCTTATTATCGTAGCTGTGAGCTTTTGAGCCTAAACACTTAAATTCTTTGTTGTGTGATTATCCAGACATGTGTTATCCCTCAAGAACTTGCACTAATTCTGACTTGCATCACATGTAATTTATGCATACATTGAGGCAATTTTATTGGTCGTTTGAGCCTTTCTAACTATCCTATGAAAATTTTACCCTTTGCTAGTCCCTTTGAGCCTTGCCCTTTTATTTCGGCTACTAGCCACAATACAAGAAATAGATTAAGTTTGGGGTTGTGATGACTCTTCATCATATGCATATTTTCCCACTGTTTTAGTCTTATTTATCCTCAATCATCAGTTAAATTAAGGATTTATTTGATACATTTTGTTGATTTTTGTTCTTTGAGTTAATAAGATGTTTTTTGTTTTTATTTCGTTGATTAAGTAGGAATTTGTCGTAATTTTACATTGCGTTTTGTTTTAGTGCAGTGCTGAATTTTGGTGAAAAATCAACATGATATATGTGGAGTATTTCAGCCATATCTGGAGTTCTAGATGTCCAATTAGTGTCACTCCAAGTACTAATGAAAGCTAAGATCCATATCTACAACCTTCATGAAGACACCGGGACCAAATTCAGACGCAAACGATGAGAAAAATGCAAAATACATCAGACAGCAGATGCTGTGCGCCTGGAGCGTGCCCTACGCGCCTGGAGCGCATTTCTTGTGTTTCAGTTCTATCAACGCGCGCCTGAAGCGCGCCCTGCGTGCCTGGAGCGCATTTCTCGTGTTTCAGTTTTGTCAACGCGGGCCTGGAGCGCACCCTGCGCGCCTGGGGCGCGTGACGCGCATCAGCAATCATAAAAACGCAAATTTTTACTGTTTATGGATCTTTTTTACTCTTGGGAACTTGGGAGACTTGTGCCCTAGCATAGAAACTCAAAGACGGCCATTTCTAACGCCATTGAAGCAGTTTTATCAAGAATCACCCATGAATCATTCTTGTAATTCTTCTTTAATCCTTATCTTTTGTATCTCTGTCATGAGTAACTAAACCCTATTTGTTAGGGATGAGTGTAACCAGATGAAACCTTTATTTTTCTGATTTGATTTCTAGTTATATGAATGAATTTATTGAATTGTTTTTCTCATCCATGTGCTTAATGCTTTTTATTGCTTGATCAACATTAAAATGTTCTACGATTTGTATTTTGAAACGAAAGTGGACTTTACGAATGCTTGAGATGAGAAATTCATGAATTTGTAGTCTAGGGATAGATGCAGGTCATGAAACCAATTAAATTAGTTGCAAAGCAATAATTTACAAGAGAATTTCTATACGGTAATGCTTAATTCTAATCTTAAATCCACTAAGGAATTAGGGGTTACTTTGGAATTAAAGGTTCTGTCACTAAGACATTAGGGCAAGAATAATAAAGAGAATTCGGTAATAATTCAATAAAGGAATTCAGTAACTAGGATCAAATTAGACACCAAGGTTGGATTCGAAGTGAAACTCATCCTTGACATTTTTCTCATTATAAAAGATCAATTTTATTATTGTTGTTAATTTCAAACATTATTTCAATCAACTTGGGAACTTTTTTGTTCAATTCTAGTAATCAAATATAATTCAATAGTAAAACGCAATCGTTGAGTTCGACACTCGGTACTACCGTTTTATTATTACTTGCAACGATTCAGTACACTTGCTGAAACGATATCAACCGCTCCTTGACCAACAGTTCCCTACTCTTCCAATGTCTGACCAATGGGGTTCAAGGCGTATTATTATTAATATCCTTTAACTCAGGGTCTGAAATGGACTTGTCCAATATTCCTGTAGTCAGTGAGTTTGAGGATGTATTTCCAGAGGATGTGACATCTTTTCCTCCTGAAAGAGAAGTAGAGTTCTCAATAGATTTGGTCCCTGGAACAGGACCAATCTCCATTGCCCCTTACAGGATGTCCCTGTTAGAATTGAGTGAGTTGAAAAACCAATTAGAGGACTTGATAACCAAGCAGTTTATCCGACCAAGTGTGTCTCCTTGGGGAGCCC
>NC_021161.2:31693014-31694152 GCF_000331145.2 Cicer arietinum
GAATTGATGACCTTTTAGACCAATTAGGGGGAGCTAATGTGTTCTCCAAAATTGACTTGAGGTCAGGGTACCACCAAATCAGAATAAAATCATATGATGTACCAAAAACAGCCTTTAGAACTAGGTATGGGCACTATGAATTTTTGGTTATGCCTTTTGGTGTAACCAATGCTCCAGCTGTGTTCATGGATTACATGAATAGAATTTTTAGGCCATACTTAGATAAGTTTGTGATAGTATTTATAGATGACATACTAATATACTCTAAGACTCCAGAAGAACATGCAAGTCATCTTCAAATAGTGTTGCAAGTACTTAGGGATAGAAAACTTTATGCTAAACCAAGCAAATGTGAGTTTTGGATGTCAGAAGTAAAATTTCTAGGCCACGTGATCAATAAGAAAGGAGTGGCAGTGGATCCCTCCAAAGTAGGGGTAGTGTTGAAATGGGAACATCCTAGGAATGTGACAGAGGTTAAGAGTTTCTTAGGATTGGCGGGGTATTATAGGAGATTCATTAGGAAATTCTCCCAAATTGCCCTGCCTTTGACCAGACTGACTAGGAAGGACCAACCCTTTGTGTGGGATCAAAAATGTGAAAAGAGTTTTCAGACTCTTAAGATCAAGTTAACCACTGCCCCTGTACTGGCCATACCGGATCCAACCTTAAGATTTGAAGTGTATTGTGATGCATCCCTGAAAGGTTTAGGTTGTGTATTGATGCAAAACAACCAAGTAGTGGCTTATGCTTCAAGACAACTAAAGCCTCATGAGGGAAACTATCCCACTCATGACCTAGAATTGGCAGCCATAGTGTTTGCCTTGAAGATCTGGACACATCATTTGTATGGAGCACAATTTGATGTTTTCAGTGATCACAAGAGCCTAAGGTATCTATTCGACCAGAGGGAACTTAACATGAGGCAAAGAAGGTGGGTGGAATTTTTGAAAGATTATGAATTTGAACTGAAATACCACCCAGGCAAGGCCAATGTAGTGGCCGATGCATTGAGCAGGAAATCCCTACATATGTCTCATCTCATGATAAAAGAACTTGCACTGCTAGAAAACCTTATAGACTTGAACCTAAATATGACAATCTTTCGAGGGGGAATTCTTTTAAATAAACTAGAAATAAC
>NC_021161.2:31694352-31696903 GCF_000331145.2 Cicer arietinum
TGACAATCCTTCAAGGGGGAATTCTTTTAAATAAACTAGAAATAACTAGTAGCCTTAGAGACCAAATTAGGCAATCTCAATGGATGGATGAAGAGTTGCAACTTAGAAAGGACCAAGAAATATTTACTAGGGCACGAGATGGAACAATCCTATTTCAGGGCAGAATTTGGGTACCTAAAGATTCAGAACTAAAGAGACTGATACTAGAGGAAGCTCACAAAAGTAACCTAACTATCCATCCTGGATCTACCAAGATGTACCAAGACCTTAAGAAAAATTATTGGTGGCCAGGTATGAAGGTTGATGTGGCTACTTTTGTGGGGCAATGCCTAACTTGCCAAAAGGTGAAAATAGAACATCAGAGACCAGCAGGATTGCTACAGCTTCTGGAAATACCTGAATGGAAATGGGACTCAATTTCCATGGATTTTGTTGTAGGTTTGCCATATACCCACACTGGGTATGATTCCATTTGGGTGATTGTGGACATATTAACTAAGTTAGCCCATTTCTTACCAGTAAAGTCAAACTACAACACCCTCAAAGTAGCCAAGTTATTCATTAAGGAAATAGTGAGGTTGCATGGGGTGCCTTTTAGTATCATATCAGATAGGGACCCTAAGTTTACCTCCATGTTTTGGAAGACATTTCAAAAGTCTCTAGGAACTAGACTACACCTTAGTACTTCCTACCATCTCCAGACTGATGGTCAAACCGAAAGAACCATTCAAACTCTAGAGGATATGCTAAGAGCTTGCATTTTAGAGGAAGGAGGAAACTGGGATACACATTTGCCTCTGGTAGAGTTTTCCTACAACAATAGTTACCATGCCAGCATTGGCATGGCACCTTATAAGGCTTTGTATGGAAGAAAATGTAGGAAACTGTTATGTTGTAGGGGACAAGGGGATCGTAGGTCCTGAAGTTATCCAAGAGACCACTGAAAAGATTCAGGTAATTAAGGATAAATTAAAGATAGCCCAAAACAGGCAAAAGAGCTATGCTGATATCAGGAGAAGACCTTTAGAGTTTGAGGAAGGAGATCATGTTTTTTTGAGAGTTACCCCAACCATTGGCATTGGAAGAGTGTTAAAGGTCAAGAAGTTAAACCCTCGTTTTGTTGGACTCTTTCAAATATTGCAGAGGATTGGTCCCTCTGCATACAAAATAGCCTTGGCACCCAAACTATCCAATCTACACAATTTTTTTCACGTCTCCCAGTTAAAGAAATACATTCCTAATCTTCACCAAATTTTGAGTCATGAGTCTGTCCAACTCAAGTGAAACCTTACTTATGACCCAATACCAGCCAAATTATAGATAGAAGTGTAAAAGCATTGAGAAACAAAGAAATTCCCCTAGTGAAGGTTGTTTGGGTAGGATCTTCTGTAGAAGAAGCAACGTGGGAAGCAGAGACAGACATGCAAATGGAGTATCCTTACCTTTTCCAATAGGTAATCTTCTGAATTTTGAGGGCAAAATTTTTATTAAGTGGTGGAGCATGTAACAACTATGTTGGGTTTATAGGCGAGTTCTTTTTATGTTGTGTTTTAGAATCAGATTTTTCATGAATTATTGATTTCGAATTTTGAGATGAGACCAACTATGTTGTGTTTATAAGTGAGTTCTTTTTATTAAAGGGTTTTGTTGTTGTTGTTACGATTAGGGATTTCATTTTCTGGAGTTGTTGAAAATAAGTTAGAACATAGGTTGTTGTTTATGGTTGTGATGTTTGTGAATGAATTATGTATTAGGAAAAATTTAATTGTATGTGCATCACTAGATTTAAGGTGATTATGCTTGTCGAGCACGATTTATGCTCGTTACCGCTGTTGTTGCCTCTGATGTGTGTTTGTGAAATTGTGTTATGTTACGCTAATTTCGTTTAGAATGATGATTTTAGGTGCTGAAATTTTTGAGTGAACTATTTTGGATTATTACAGATTAGGAGAATTAGAGTGCGATGAAATGAAATTTTGCATATAGGTGTTTTTTTTAAAACTGCATTCAAATGATTTTTTCATGACTTTTATGTTGTTATTAATTTCATGACTTTTATATGTTTACTATTTTTCATGACTTTGATGTGTTACTAATTTCATGACTCCAATGTTGCTTTTATATTCCTGACTATAATTTTTATTTTGAATTAAGGACTTAGGATTAAATTATTATGAGTTTCGTATATCACCTAAAGTTATTTATAATTGTTATGAATGAATAATGCATTTTATATATGACATAACAAGTGCATTTCATACAAAACATTTCAAGTTTTGTACAATATCATTAATCACGTTATGCATGGCCTTACTCACGGTGGGACATTTAGGTTATTCCAGGCATGGAATAACAGGTAAAGGAGAACAATCAGGACGCTGATTGAGGTTTGGTCAGACCACCTTTACCAATCAGGACTCAATATATTGGGCAACTTTTTCCGTATTCCAAAGTAAAATATTTGAGGTCATGCATATGTTATTCAAAATAATATATATATATATATATATACACATATATATAAATAGACATGTATAATAATAATAATAAT
>NC_021161.2:31697593-31714873 GCF_000331145.2 Cicer arietinum
TACACACACACATATTTAAAAACTTCTCAAAAGATTAAATAACTCTTACTAACAACTTATTGACTCCAATAAATCAGACAAGGCAAAAAAATATCAACCATAAATTAATACTAAAATAAATATTTATGGTCCTAATTATTTTAGATAATAAATTAAAAGGGTGTTACACTTTGCTTCTTGGATTGCAATAATCTTAGGTCTCACAAACCGGTAGCTACATCCAGTGAAAGTGCAAACACAAGAAGGGGAGATTGAATTGTGTTTGACTAAGTTGATAACTTTTTCATTATTTGATTAAACTGATTCAGACTTGATGACTTACTTGGACTAGAAGCAATAACAAAACTAAGAAGTTAAAGAATAAAGTGACATAAGTAATTTATCCTGGTTCACCACTAACTTGGCTACATCAAGTCCCCTTCACTTAGAATAATTTAATACACTAGTTCAACAACTTGAAATACAAAGCACCTGACCCTCCAAGCCAGTCTTCTCAAACGGCCTAACAACCCCAGACTTTTGAGGAACCCACACATCTTGACTCTTCCAACCAAGTCTTCTTCACATAATCCGAAAACCCCATATTGTTGAAGGCACACTAACACCACTATCGAGTTTGAATACAAAGGTTTGAAACTTGAATAGTTGCTTCTAAGATGAATTTGGAATTTTGAGCTTAAGTTATTCTACTCTTTTCTAATTTTTCGACGATCTTTTTCTTCAGCCTTGAGTATCTATTTATAGATAAAGTTAGGACTTTAATTTATTCCTTGTGTAATTCTCAATTGTATCTTCATTTCTAGCTTGGTCAACAATAATCTTAATAAAAAATAATTATGAACAATATGTTTTTTGATGATATGTCCTTTACCCAATTCTTTATTTCTGAATCCAATCTCAATAGTTCTTCTAGACTGATTATGTTTGTATTTTGTTTAGATTAAGTTTATAAATTTTTCAAAATGATATTGTTAAGATTGAGTTTGTAATTTTTTTTCCAGATTGTTACTATTCATATTTTGTTAAGATTTAGTTTGTAAATTTTTTAGAATGATATTGTTCTTATTTTGTTAAGATGGCTTTCGTAAATTCTTCATATGAAAATTCCTTCCATTTGCTTGCTATGATTTGGGTGGGAACATAGTGTTGGACGAGTTCATGAACTTTCACAAGTATGAATATGACTAAGTCCCATTAAGTATTTTGTCCTTTGTCAAAATCTAAATCATATCTTTGCAAATAATAAATGTATCTTCTTGTATGTGTTTCTTCTTGTAAACAATTTTTGATCGTATCCTCTTGTAAATAATTCATATCTTGTAGAAAAATCTTGACGAAATCTTGTTGTAAATAATTCATATCTTCTTGTCATAAATATTGATATAATCTTCTTTTAAATAGTTCCTATTTTCTTGTAATAAATCTTGATGAAATATTTTGTAAATAATTTATATCTTCTTGTAGATAAATCTTGATCAAATCTTCTTGTAATAATTCATATCTTCTTGTGATATGATGTTGATCACATCTTCTTCAAATTTTGACCATATCTTCTTTTCAACTTGGTCAAACATTTTCTTCAATTATAAATCTGAGTCAAATCTTATTTTAGATTGTCTTTTAAAACACGAATCTTCTTTCATACTCTATGAAATCAAATATATTGTTATCATAAAATACTTTTGTTAACATCAAAACTTTAAGTATAAAACCAACTTGGTTCCCTAAAATCTCTCTCTTTTTGATGATGACAAAACTGTATTTTTGATAACTACTTATCTTGTAAGTATTTCTTTCCCACATTATCAAACATATTTATCCCTTTTTTGTCACCAGATGAAAATAACTGAAAGTGAAACGTGCCTCTATTTTTTCTTTTCCTTTTTTTTAATAGAATGAATATAACATAAACATAAAACAAAAAATTTATCCTAAGTATGAAACTAAACTACTCTAAGGTTGGCACAACACTAGTTAGGTAAAATAATAAGATTTAGGTGAATATGTCGGCCCATTGGTGTTCGATGTATACAAACTAGATAGTAAGCACACCTTTTTTAACAAAGTCCTTAATGAAATGATGTTTGATTTCTATGTGTTTAGCTCTAGAATGAAGTAGATGGTTTTTGGTTAGGCAAATTCTTAAGTGTTGTTACATTAAATGGTAATGTTAGTTTCTAGGATTTTATAGTCTTCTAGTTAATGTTTCATCCAAAGTAGTTGAAAGACACAACCAATTGCTGAAATGTACTCAACTTCTGCTATTGACATGACAATTGTGCTTTGTCTGTTACTTGACCAAGATATTAAGTTGTCACCTAGAAATGTGTAGTTTCCACTTGTGCTTTTTCCCTCAAGTTTATCTTCATCAGAATCACAATACCCACTTAGTTTGTACCCAGAAGATTTTTTGTAGAACAAGATGCTGTTGGTAGTGCCTTTTAGGTATTTAAGGATTCTTTTAATAGCAGTTAAATGTGATTCCTTAGGGTTAACTTAAAAGTTATTTTTAAGCACAAAGTTACTAAGTCTATCATACCATATCATAGGTGCTTGTTTTTTACAATACAAAGATTTCCTACGTTTAAATACATGATTTGAAAATTCAGAACTTTCAAAACCTGGGGGTTGTTTAACATAGACTTTCTCACCTATATAATCGTTTAGAAACACGCTTTTAACATCCATTTGAAATAATGTAACGTTATTATTTGTAGAAAAAGAAAGTAGGATACAAATATCTTCTAACTTGACCACCAGAGAAAATGTCTTGGTGCAATCAATGTCGTTTTGTTGATTGTAGCCTTACGCGACAAGTGTTGCCTTGTTTATGATGACTTCGCCTTTTTCATTTAGCTTTTTTCTTAAAATCCACTTGGTTCCAATAATGTTCTTCTTTGGTCTAAGTACTAGATCCCAAACATCATTCCCCTGATTTATCAGTTTCTTCTGGTTTGTCTGCATCAACTTCCTCTGGTTCAAGTAAACTTGCACTATAATAATCTTGCTTTGACTTTTCAAGGTCAAGTTATTGGTCATCAAATTTTACATGTATGGATTCTTCCATAATATGAGTTTCCCTATTTACACTTTATAAGCCTTAGATCTATCAGAGTATTCAATGAAGGTGCACTTTTGAGACCTATAATCAAATTTACCAAGGTTATCTTTAGTGTTCAACATATAACAAGTACAACCAAATTATTCGAAGTGGGAGATGTTAGGCTTTTTACCTTTCCACAATTCATATGATGTTTTATTCAATATAGACCTAATTAAGACTATTTTGAATATAACATGTAGTGTTAATTGCTTCACTCCAAAAGTGTTTTGCAACATTCATATCATTTGACCTGATTCAGGCCATTTCTTGGAGTGATCTATTCTTTCTTTCTACAACTTCATTTTGTTGGGGTGTTCTAGGAGAGGAGAATTTTTGAGAGATTTCATTCTAATCACAAAAACTTTCAAAGAACTTGTATTCAAATTCTCCTCCATGATCACTTCTAATTGTTACAATCTTAAGACCCTTTTCATTCATTACTTGTTTGCAAAATGTGATAAACACTTTGTTGGACTCATCCTTACTTCTTATGAACTTTACCCATGTCCACCTAGTGTAATCATCTATTACAACAAAGCCATATTTATTTCTACTTAGAGAGGTTGTTTTAACTGGCCCAAAGAGATCTATGTGTAAGAGCTCAAGGGGTTTTGAGGTAGAGACTGAGTTCTTAGGGATAAAGGAGTTCATTGTTTGTTTTCCCTTTTGACAAGCTTCACACATAATTTCAATTTTATAACTAACCTTAGGTAGACCTCTAACTAGTTGAAGTTTATTCAATTTTTGTAATTAATCTAAGGTTTGCATGACCTAATCTTTTATGCCAAATTAGTTTCTCTTCATTTACTGATATAAGACATTTAATCCCTTGTTTCTCTACCATAAACATATTTATCTTTGAAATATTGTTTTGCCTCTGACATGTAAATAGTACATATCCATCCTTCTGACTAGGTGCCTTGCATATTTTTTGATAAAATATCATATCATAATTATTATCACTTAACTGACTAATACTTAATAAATTATAGTTAAAACCTTTAAAAAAACAAGACATTTTTAATAGAATGGGAAATTCCATTACCAACTGTAACTTGACCAATGATCTGACCTTTTTGTTTTCCTACAAAAGTCATTGTGCCTTCTTTGCTCAATGTTAGTTCTTGGAATATAGACTTTTCTCATATCGCGTGTTCTGAACATCCATTGTCCAGGTACCATGTGTTTTAACTTGATTGTTGAGGACATCTACAACATAGACAATTTTGTTCTTAGGTACCCAAATTTAGTTAGGTCTTGGTTTGTTAGTCTTGAAAGGTTTCTCGTCTTTTCTTGTATTTAACATGGAACAAGATAATTTGGAGTGACCTTTCTTAGAGCAAACATTACACAAGATATATTAGGGAATATGTTTAGGTTCAGTTACAGTTTCTTCAATTCCTAAACTTCTTTTACCATTTCTACTAACTCCATAAATCCTAGAAGAATACTTACTTTTTTCCATACCATTAGCTAGAAAATATTGAAATACTTCTTCATACTAATCAAAGTTACATGTGGTATTTTCAATTGATGTTGAACTATAGTTACTTTTCATAGTTAGATTTCCAGTCTTAAGTTCAACAATATCAGTTTTTAAAGTTCCATTTCTATTTTAACTTCAACACTTTGATTCTTTGACTCATTAAGTTCTTTAGTTAGGTTTTCATTTTCATTCCTAGGTGTTTTCAATTTTAAGGACAATTTGTGATTCTTGTCCAAGAAACCATTAGAGCCAAATTTGTTTGTTCTTCATCATCAAAGGGAGCTATGCTCGATAATAATGTATTTGACAACTTAACCGACCTAATATTATAGAGAAGATCGACACTTACTTAGAAGGAAGGTTACGATACTAAGTGCACTAGCTAAAAAGTAATATAGCCAACTGAACAACAGTGGAGTCATCCATGTTGATCAATTGTGACATAGTTGTGGCAGTCACACATCTTCCATTTTGTACAATCCCAAACATTAGTAAATAAGAGAATATTCAATGAGGAACATACACCTAAATTAGAGTTGAGTTTGAGACTAATGTAAAATCTATAATCTTAATTACACGACCACTATATAAGTTAAAAGATAAAAGAGATCCACAAACTTTTACCTACTATCCTTAGTAATATTGATTAGCCCTCATGGAACATGTCATAAATGACTTTTTTTATGGGAGTGTTATAAATAGACGACTTAAATGACTATAAACAACAATGAAACAAGTATGATCTTTTATTCATTGTTTCCTCTGTTTTTTGATCCATTGTTCATTGTTTCCTTAAAACACCTTTTGTTTATTGCTTGTTCAGATTAGACAAGAACATAAATAAAATATTTTAATTCTATTATTAGTAACAAGAAATATCTATAATATCACGAGATTTTGGGAATATAAAGATTGCACGAACAAAAAAAAAATGAACGCAGTTGTTTAGTGTTGGATCGTGAAGATAAAATAATGCGGCATACCCATGTGGTTTTCTGAGTTGGAAAATGTAAGTATATGCTAAAATTGATTTTTTATAATAATAATTTTAAATCTCTAAGGTAGCTTATGTATCCAACATTTTGTTGATTCTCCACTATGTGTCACTTGGTATATGAAAAAATAGAAGAAACTAGAGACGTGGATGTGATTTGTTTTGTTTTGTTGCTAAAATAGGATAATAGGAAAATTTGAAAAATCTACATAGCATAAAAAAGTTGTGGCTACAATTTCTCTATCAATTTTCTCTGTATCCCCCCACTCATTTAACCAATCCTCTTCACTTGTTCTCTCTCTCTCCCCTTGGACTCTTTCTTTAGTGTCTCTTTTTTCTCGTTGCAACTTGAGTGTGTGAAAAAAGAACCAAAATAAGAATTTTTTGGAAAAGAAATCCTCCCCAAAAGTAATCCTATTTTTTTGGAGAAAGATAATTTAAAGATAAATACCAAAAACTCAAACTTGTCAACTCAAATCTAAAAAAATCATTTTTTTTTAACTCTTTATGGCCTAAAATCTCTCCCAATATAGAAAACAAAAAAACAAGGTAGTGGAAAAGCAATAAGAAAAAGATAAGACTAATCAGCATTTCTTGGTATTTTTCAGCTATTAGAAGAAAGGAAGAGAAAGAGATCTGGTATATGGTTAAAAAAAGAGGTTTATTTGTGTGTGTGAATTGTGGAGATGACAAGTGGTGGATGCAGCATAGTTTGGTTCAGAAGAGATCTGAGAGTAGAAGATAACCCTGCACTTGCAGCAGGTGTTAGAGCAGGTGCTGTTGTTGCTGTTTTTATATGGGCACCTGAAGAAGAAGGTCAATATTATCCTGGTAGAGTTTCAAGATGGTGGCTTAAAAACAGTTTGTCTCAACTTGATTCATCTTTGAGAAGTCTTGGTACTCCTCTTATCACTAAAAGATCAACTGATAGTGTTTCTTCTTTACTTGAAGTTGTTAAGAACACTGGAGCCACTCAAATCTTTTTCAATCATTTATATGGTCAGCTTTTATATATTCTTCTTGTCATATCTTGAATTTTTGTAACTTTATATGATATTGCATGATTCTGTGCTAGCTGGTTCGACTTATTTTCATGAGTATTTTGTTTGTTTCATTTTGTTTTGTTTTGTTTTGTTTTGTACTATTCATAAATCCTTTGATGTCTCAAATATATACCAAGTTACGGTACAATCCAATTGGAAGTATCCGAGTTCAAACCTTGCATAAAACAATTCTTGGTCATATTTTACTGATTGAACATCGGTTTATCGGCGCCTTTTTCGAGAACGAGAGGGTTAAAGAACAAAAATAAGTATGATACCAAGTTCTTACTAGTTTTCATCGCTTAGTAATAGACAACATCATGGTAGACGGTAGAATGAATCCTTGGTTTGGTTGTACCAATTTCAGTTGTTAGTTTTTCGGTTTTCCGAGGAAAAGGGGTTTGATAATCGTGAGTTTGACTAAGATGTAAGGAAAGCGTAGCCAAAGATTGTTTCAACTAGGATTCAAACTCATATTCTCCCGATCAATTAAATCATAATTGACGCTCATTTACCACTTATGCCCAACCACTTAATTTGTTGTTAGTTACTGTTATTATTTGGTAAAAAGTAAACTCTTTCTTTGATTAAAATTTCTTCTTTTTCTTATCAGTTTTTGATGTGTATGTTATGTCTCTGATAACTTCATTCATATAAGCTGTTTTATAATTTGTCTCCTCTATTATGCTGTGATGATATTTTACTGTGTTTCTTATTGCAAAACTGTGTCTAAATGTTAATTAACATGCAAATTTCTATGTTACAGATCCATTATCACTTGTGAGGGATCACAAAGCAAAGGAGGTTCTAACAACTCAAGGCATTACCGTACGTTCATTTAACTCAGATTTATTGTATGAACCATGGGATGTGAATGATGAACATGACCAACCATTCACAACTTTTGATTCTTTTTGGGAAAGATGCCTTAGCATGCCTTATGACCCACAGGCACCTCTTCTCCCACCTAAAAGAATTATTCCAGGTTTACTTTGTTCCTCTCTTTCCTTATACCCTCACATTTATTTCAACTTTTTTTATGATACTTGTTATTTGAGATAGAGAATATATTTCTGTCAACAAAAAAAAAAGATAGGGAATATATGCCCCTACTTTTCATTATGAAAATACCATTGGAAATGTATGTTTGGATCCAAAAATAAAGTTTGTCCCACATAAACTCTACAAATCTATGTAGCATCAACACTTCAGATTGAAGTCGCACACTTGACACGACATTGGCACATGTCATTATATTCAATTACTTCTATTTTCTTAAATTATTACTGGTATCTACGTGTGTCTATATCAGAGCTTCAAAGCTGCTGATATTGCGGGTCTAATATTGTTTTTATTGTTTAGGTCTTTGATTATGCAATGGTATTTAGGGACAAATTTCATGACACTTGCATAATTGATGGAATGATTTAATTCAAGAAATCTGTGAAAGACAAATGTTAAAATTTGAAGGACCAAAATAACGATGCCGGGACCAAAACAATGATTTAATATTATTAAGGAACTGAATTGATAACATAAATTTGAAGCACCAAAATAATGACTCTTGTATAGGTCTTTCAAGGTTGCTTTACTTGGTAGTTAATACTTTCCTTTTTTTCTTTGTTGTATTTTCATGTTTGATGAACCATCCATAAGTTTAGACTTTAATTTTCATTCTGTAACTTCTGTTAAAATTTCTTGTCATGTTTCAGGTGATGTATCAAGGTGTCCTTCTGATACATTGGTGTTTGAAGATGAATCAGAGAAAGCAAGTAATGCACTTCTTGCTCGAGCATGGTCACCAGGGTGGAGCAATGCAAACAAGGCATTGACAACGTTCATAAACGGTCCACTGATTGAGTATGCGAAAAATCGCAGGAAAGCTGACAGTGCTACAACCTCATTTCTCTCCCCGCATTTGCATTTCGGAGAAGTTAGCGTCAAGAAAGTATTCCATCTTGTCCGAATTAAGCAAGTCTTTTGGGCCAATGAAGGAAACCAAGCCGGCGAAGAAAGTGTAAACTTGTTTCTCAAATCGATTGGTCTTAGAGAGTATTCAAGGTACATTAGTTTCAACCACCCTTATAGTCATGAAAGGCCTCTTCTTGGACACCTTAAGTTTTTCCCTTGGGTGGTGAATGAAGGATATTTTAAGGCATGGAGACAAGGAAGGACAGGGTACCCTTTGGTGGATGCTGGAATGAGAGAGTTGTGGGCTACTGGTTGGCTTCATGATCGAATACGTGTTGTTGTTTCAAGTTTCTTTGTGAAGGTCTTGCAGCTTCCTTGGAGATGGGGGATGAAATATTTTTGGGATACCCTTTTGGATGCTGATCTTGAGAGTGATGCTCTTGGTTGGCAGTATATATCGGGTACTCTCCCTGATGGTCGTGAATTCGACAGAATTGATAATCCACAGGTGCAATTGCTTCTGTATATAATCTACCTTTATTGACCTTTTGTGATGTTTGATCATCTTTTTGAATATTTTTATTTCCTTAGTTGGGAAAAAAAAACCACATCATGAGTTGCAATATCCTGTTGTTGTTATGAAACTTCTTTTGTTTCTGAGTGAAATAAAACATAGTTCCGGGTTACTTTCTGAAAATATAGTTTTAATTTTTAAATTTTTTTTTTTTCATTTTAAATTGCTAACAAGGAGATGGAAGATTTATGTAATTACTAATTGTGATAGAGAGAAGATAGAAGACAATATTTTACAGCGTTTTGGCATTTACAAAAATTTCTGAAAATGTTAAATCTGCTTTGAAAAATTATCAAAGAAAATAGTGAGGAAAATATTGAATCTATATATTCTTTTATTTTTATTAGTTGAATTGGAAATGAAAACATGAAAAGTAAGTAGGCCCTTATTTCCATACATTTTTGGGGCAATATCTCTGAACTTTGAAGTTTATATTTTTAGTTATATACTACTTACTGTCAGGTATTTTGAATGCTTAGATGACATATTTCTAGTGATAAATACACTCATTTTGGTTATTGAATTTTCAGTTTGAGGGATACAAATGCGATCCAAATGGAGAATACGTGCGACGCTGGCTTCCTGAACTTGCAAGATTGCCAACCGAATGGATACATCATCCATGGAATGCCCCAGAATCAGTACTACAAGCTGCTGGTATTGAACTTGGCTCAAACTACCCTCTTCCAATTGTGGAAATAGATGCAGCAACAGTGAGACTAGAGGAAGCACTTATACAAATGTGGCAACTAGAAGCAGCTTCAAGAGCTGCAGCGGAAAATGGAACCGAGGAAGGTCTTGGAGACTCATCTGAATCAACCCCTATTGCTTTTCCACAAGACATACAAATGGAAGAAATACATGAACCTGTTAGGAACAATCCACCTCACGGTACTCGGCGCTACGAGGATCAAATGGTACCGAGTATCACTTCTTCTAGGGTGAGAATGGAAGAAGAAGAAACTTCTTCGGTTCGAAACTCGGGAGAAGACAGCAGAGCTGAAGTGCCAACAAATGCAAATGGACAGCAAAATACAAGAGAGACGGAGAGCCAAGGAGTGCTGCAGAATGTAAATAGAAACACTAGACAACGGAATAATACTCCAACTACATTTTGGCTGAGAAATGCTCCTGAAGATTCGACAGCTGAATCTTCAAGTAGTACTAGAAGAGAGAGAGATGGAGGTGTAGTTCCTGAGTGGTCGCCACCGACTTCTAACTTCTCAGATCAATTTGTAGATGATGAAAATGGTATAGGATCCAGTTCACCTTACTTGCAGAGGCATCCACAGTCTCACCAATTGATGAGTTGGACGCGGCTACCTCAAACTGGGTGAGATTTCTCATTGCACCAGAAAGATGAATAACAAATAAGTACTTCTATGAAGCACTGTTACAGACACAAGACATGACACTGACACTGACATGTAGACCCCAACAATAATTTAAGAAAACGAATGTGATTAAATATAAACTATATGTGTCAGTGTCGTATCAGTGTCGGTACTACGTGTGAATATGTTGTATTTCTTATTGATTTTTTACAAAATACAATATGGTATAAATAGTCTAAAGAGTACAACTAAATCAGGAAGCTAATTAAATCCTAATTAACTCAATTATTTACAATAAAAGAGAGATATTATGTGGCAATAGTAAGAGAATATTCCTACGATACAGCTAATGAAAGTTGTATAGCTGTCCCTTAATGGACAGAATCGTAACCAACAGTACGTAGATGTACCTTCTAAACAATTTCATTACAAGATCCTATTCACCATCTATGTGAGGATTCTAAAACATATTTAACTGACTGTCCTTTGTCATTAGACATTTTTACATAGGAAATTTTGACGTCGTTTAATCTATGTAATGAGTCCAACTCATTGGAAAAAAAGACTACTTTAGTTGTCAATTTTGTTAGGCTTCTTTGAGATGTATAAAACTCTTATTCGTCATTCTTTTTTCTTTTTGGTTCAGTATTATGTTTCTTGCTTCCCATGTTGTTTAGTTTTTAAACCATCTGTTTTCCTTAAGTGAAGAGTGTACTGAAGTAATTTCAAATTTCTAGTATTTATAATTTATCAAGAAAATCATTAAGGGCGCGTTTGATAATGAAAAGTATCAATATGTGTGAATAGTTTATAGTATTAATAATTTATTAAGTAATATCAAATTTATAGTATTAACTGTATTTCACCATATTTCATCAATTCGAACATGCCCTAGATAAATGTTAGTGTTCTGATGATGTTTCTAATCAAAAGCTATGATCTTATTGTCTTTTGTTGTTACCTTACTGCCATTATTTTTTTTTTACTGCAGATAATTCATATTTAAAACACGCAGACTTGAAGCAGGGATGTGGGAAATGCATGCAATCTCACCAAGTGGGATGGAGAACATGGCAATGGAGATACATTTGCTCATTTTCTGCAATGTATCTCCAATGTTTTGATGAATGATTAACTGATGAAATCCAATTGTTTGGAAATTTCAGTTCATCGGGACAGTTTCATCTGCATTCTTCCCTTTTGCTTCTTGTACAAAATGTGTAGTCCTACTATTGTAAAGTATATAATATATAGTATTTTGTGTAGTAGTGAGGGAGAAACAGTAACTTTTGAATCTTTGGTTCACTCTTAAACTCGAGTTTGTGCTTGTGATTTAAAGCAGATATATTTCTTTTATTATCCTTCCTTATTTAGATTTTCTTCCCTTTAATGTAATACTAGCAAGGTAACTCACACGACACTTTAGTTTTTAACAACGTTCATAAATAATGTTTCTCGGTCGGCATTTTAAGATTGTGAATATTTTTTAGTTTTTAGACGGAATAGTAAATACCACTAGAAATTCACATACAATTGTGAGGTCTTGAGTTCGAATTTATAACATGATGTCTAACTTAACAATATCAGTATTATTTGAATTAGGATTTAAAGTCAACTTGTGAGTATGTAATTGATGTTAATGTATGTAATTGATGAATTTAAAGACAGATGAAATTATAGTGACAATGTTAATCAAAATCCCCACTTTGAAACTCAAGAAAAATAACCATTCATATAAATAATAAATACTACTTTAATAAAATAACCGTAGTAGTAATAAAGACAGTGGTTACTTGGTGACTACGGGAACATACTCACTATCTTTATGATAGAAACAGGGGGTACTATTGAGTGTCCAAATTTTACATTGAGTAGTATAGAATGGTAGGTGGAGTATTCAAGTGATTTGGTTCTTATAAGTTATTGCAAACGCCACTAACTATAACAAGAGTATTATTATTCTTTTTTACTGGAATAAGCACATTATAGTCTTTCATGAAAACATTCCTAGTCCTCACTGTTTCTATTCTAAACTAGTAAAAGGAAATGACCTGTTGCTAACTACTGATATAGATCAAGCTCGTAGAAATTTATCAGTTGATGGATTAGAAAGTTAAATGATTATGATTTCACACATGACATGGTTCTTCTGGTTGAGCTGGTTTTGTTACTCTTAGGAAAGTGTAAAGCACAGTTGCAAAAACTGCTCCCACAGTTGGGCCAATGATAAAAACCCAAATGTTTTTGTAATTGCCTGATACTATGGCCGGTCCCACACTCCTTGCAGGATTCATGGAAGCTCCCGTGATAGGCCTGCAAAAGAAAAAAATTGATTTAAAAATTTTCGATTGAACAAACACTTTCTAGTTTCTACATCAATTGTAAAATAAGTGATGTAAAAAGTTGTCATGGAATCTGTATTATGCACTAGTGATTGACTATTACAAAATATAAGTACACTAACAAGAATTTTAATAAAATGATCATAGAGATTGTTTATTTACCCGGCAATGATGATATTAATCGTAACTGAAATACCTATTGCAACACCAGCTAGTTCTTTGCTCTGCTTCAATTAATGAAGGCACTAAATTAGTTCCTTTATAAAACACAATATAACAAAATGCTTAAAGTCAAGAAGCTACAAGGTTATGTTCCTTCTTAGCCAAAAAAAAATGTTTGCATAGCATGTACGTAGATACATAAATAGTATGATATTAATTAAATACATACATAAATGAATATCAAAATATTTGAATTTATAATGTATAATTTTTGCTGTAGTACCCCTCTGTGATCAGTGGCAACACCACAAATAATTAGCACCAGTATGAAAGTGATTATGGATTCCCAAACCAATGCTTCAAGATCAGAAGTTGAATTCGAGTATTGGGTCACTGTTACTCCAATATCCACCTTGTCATGATACAACACTTTGAGTGTGAGTGTGGCCAGTGTGGCACCCATTAACTGACACAACACATAAACAGGCACCTAGAAAATAATAAGCAAGAGAAAAAAAAAACATGGAGCACTTAATCATCATGATCATGTGATTGAGTACGCAACATAAATTAATTACCAAAAGAATTTCAATTTTTATATTTTTTAATTGTCGCTGTTATTTCAACATTTTGCTAGTAACGAGTTACTTACAAGTTTCAATTGAATTTTTTGGACAACAGCCAAAGCAATTGTGACAGCAGGATTGAAATGGGCACCAGATACGTGACCAACTGAATATATAGCGACAGTTAAAGCGAAGCCGGAAACAATTGCTATGTCAACAATTGTGATCGGTAACCTCTCGTTGACAAGTGCAGCCCCACAGCCAGCAAATAAAAGAATGTATGTACCCACAAATTCAGCAATAGCCTATACTAAAAAAGTTGAAGTTAAAAATTTGACATTAGGCACATACACATTAAAAATTAACAGCATCTAATTGGTTCTTGGAGTTGGAAATTATTATTACCTTTTGGATGCTAGATGGAGAATGTTGGGCCTCAGAGGTGGTACTATGTGATTGTTTAACATACAATTCTAGCTTAGGTGAACAATCAACATTAACTGTTGGAACATATGTATGTTATAGTGTGAATTTAAAAATGTGTTGAAGTCCCACATTGGAAAGAAATATTTTTTATAAATTTAAGTGGAAAGAAACATGTTTTTTAAAATTCAAGTCCCACATTGGAAATAATTTTTTTTGAAATCCCACTTTGGAAAACTATCATATTTTGTAGTTTCAATTCTATACATACTAAAGTCCCACATTGTTTAGAAAACATATGTGACTTTGCTTCCATCACTATATAATGAGTTTCAAGCTACTTTGAAAAGTACACCAAAGTTGGATGCTTTTCCCAACTTTCTCTTTTCTCCCTCTTATATTCTGCTCGCCTAATTTTCGAGCCACTTCTCCCCTTTCTTTCTGTCCCTTCGGTTTTAGAGCGGCTATTATGCCACAGTTCGTAGTCCCTTCGGTTTTAAAGCGGTTGTTATGCCATAATTCTTTCGGTTTTTTGAGCGGTTGTTAAGCCGTAGTTCTTTTGTTTTTAGAGCGGTTGCTATGCCGTAATCACTTTGTTTTTAGAGCGGTTATTATGTCATAGTCCATTCGTTTTTGTCTTTTTGAGCGGTTATTATGCCGTAGTTATCAATGGTCATAGTACCATATTGAGAGTGACTTTAATTGTCATATTGAGAGTGGCTTAAACTGCCATATTGAGGGTGTAATTCTAGAACGGTTTTCTATCATATTGAGAGTGGCTTAAACTGCCATATTGAGGGTGTAATTCTAGAACGATTTTCTACGGTGCAGTGGAACTCCGATACAGTGAATCTGGGCTGTTTTATCCTGGGGACTTCGTGGTTGATAGTCTGCCTTGCACAATTTGGGCAGTGCCGCGAAACGTCTTAAAGAGAGCGACCTAGTCCGCGACTCAACCCAGTAATATCTTTGGTGGCATAAATTGTGAATTTTAAATAGTTTTTGAAATTCAAAATCCAACAATTTTAAGACGTTTCGTTCTGTCATGTCAACCGAAGAGATTACTGGATTTGGTTATGTTGCCTCTCATTTCGATAAACTGTTTCAGTTTGAAGCAAATAGAAAAGGATAAAACAGTTGGAGAATTAACCCATGGGAGAATAATAATAAGAATTATATTCTTAACCGACTTGTTGATGATCGGTATAACTATTACAGTTCTAGCAATAAGTGTGAGATATGCTTGAGATACTCTGAATAAGTAAGTTGTGACTGCTACCTAGATTATCAGAGAGTATCAGATGTCCGATGACAGATACATGGAGGCTGACAGATTCGTGGAGGTGAAGGCACACTCCCGTGAAATTCAGAAGATAATTCATGAGATCAGCTATTAAGGTACGTCATTCATGACATATTTAATTTAAATATTGAAATTTTATATGTCTCTTTTGTTTGAATGTTGAAATCAATAAAATGTCTGTTTATGCTTACATGTTGGTGTGATTTTAATTTTGACATGCTAGACTATGTGATGTGAACACATCTGATTTCAAAATTAAGTAACTTAGTTTTAATTCTAAAGTTATTGTTAAATGATTTTGGAAAATGTGATTTTTATAGTCAAGTTAAAATAACAAAGAGTTCACATAAATATGTAGTTAGAGAATTTAAGTCTTTAGAATTATTACATTTTGACATATGTGAATTTGATGAGACGTTACCAAGAAATGAAAAATAAAAGTGAAACGCTTGGCATGTTAAGGATCTTTACAGCTGAAATTGAAAAATCAATTTAATATAAAGATTAAGAGATTCCAAGTATGATTTAGTTTATTAAATGAGTTTTATAAATTGTTTGGAATTATACATGGAACAACTACACCATAATTACTTGAAGTGAATGGTAAAGTTGAAAAGAAAAAAGAATATAAATTTTATTGAACTAGTTGTTGCTAGTATGTTTAACTCCAGTACTACACCTCATTGGTGTGAAGAAAATATATTGTTTATTTGCTATGTTTTGAATAGAGTTCTTAAATCTAAAAGCAAAACATCTCCTTATGAGATAGTGAAGAAAAGATAATTAAACTTGTCTTATTTTCAAACATGGGGTGGTCTGACTTATGTCAGAATCCTCGATCCCGAGCGAGTTAAACTCGCCAGTAGAGCCTATGAATGAGAATTCATTGGGTATGCGGTATAGAACAAAGCGTATAGGTTTTATGACCTAAACGCAAAAGTGATCATAAAGTCAAATGAAGTTGAATTCTATGAAAATAAATCCCCTTTTAAATTGAGAAATAGTTGGGGCAGCAAACCTAGTCAAGTTCCTGAGAAATAGTGGGGGCAGCGAACTTATTCAAGTTCATGTGACAAGAAGCATTGAAAGCAACAAACAAGACGAAACAGAAACTCGAAGGAGTAAGAGAGTAAGAGTTGCTATAGATTATGGACCAAAATATATGGCTTATAATCTAGAAGAGGATCCTGCAAATCTTAAAGAAGCTCTGTAATCATTGGATGCAGATCTATGGCAAGAAGCTATAAACGATGAAATGAATTCTCTAGAGTCTAACCGAACCTGACATTTAGTATACTTGCCTCTTGGTTGCAAACCAATAGGTTGTAAATGGATTTTGGAAAAGAAACTAAAAACCGATGGATCTGTTGATAAATACAAGGCACACCTTGCAGCCAACGGTTTTAGACAAAGAGAAAATATATATTTATTCGACACTTTTCCACCGTTCACTAGAATAACATCCATTTGAATACTTATATCACTATCAACTATTCTTAACTTGGTGACACACCAAATGGATGTTAAAACAACTTTTTTAAAAGGTGATTCGGAAGAAGAAATCTGTTATGGAACAACCTAAAGGTTTTGTAATTCAATGACAAGAATACAGGGTATGTATGTTAGATAAATTCATGTATGGTCTTAAATAAGCTCCAAAGAAATGGCATGAAAAGTTTGATAACTTTATTATATCAAATGAGTTTAAAGTGAATGAAAGTGACAAATGTATTTACCACAAATTTGAAAATGACATTTGCACTATCATATGTCTCTATGTAGACGAGATACTCATATTTGATTCAAACATTCATGCTGTAAATATTTTGAAATCATTGTTGTGTAACAACTTTGATATGAAAGACCTCAGAGAAACAAATGTAATCCTTGGAATCAAGATTACTAGGTCAGAAAAGGGAATTTCTTTGGATCAATTTCACTATGTTGAAAATATCCTACGAAATATAATTACTTTGACTATAAACCTGCTTGCACACCATATGATCTAAGTGTGAAACTTTTCTAGAACACTGGTCAAG
>NC_021161.2:31715970-31745757 GCF_000331145.2 Cicer arietinum
AAAAGGTTGTGTGTGGGTTTGATGTCAGAGATAGAGTTCAAAACTACCAGTTACTCTTGTTGAATCTGAATCCTACCCGCTATGCAAAGGTTCAAGTCGAAAGACACCTTTGTTTATGCATGATCTTATAGAAGCACTTGATGCTATTTTAAGAAACTTTTTTTTAACTTGATGCTATTTTAAGAAACTTTTTTTAAATTCAAGTGGGGGATTGTTGGAACATATGTATGTTATAATGTGAATTTAAAAATGTGTTGAAGTCCCACATTGGAAAGAAATATTTCTTGTAAATTTAATTGGAAAGAAACTTGTTTTTTAAAATTCAAGTCCCACATTGGTAAGAATATTTTTTGAAATCCCACTTTGAAAAACTATCATGTTTTGTGTAGTTTTAATTCTATACATACTAAAGTCCCACATTGTTTAGAAAACATATGTGACTTTGCTTCCATCACTATATAATGAGTTTCAAGCTATTGTGAAAAGTACACCAAAGTTGGATGTTTTTCCTAACTTTCTCTTTTCTCCCTCTTATATTCTGCTCGCCTAATTTTCGAGCCACTTCTCCCATTTCTTTCTGTCCATTCGGTTTTAGAGCGGCTATTATGCCGCAGTCCCTTCGGTTTTAAAGCGGTTATTATGCCGCAGTCCCTTCGGCTTTAGAGCGGTTATTATGCCGCAGTCCCTTCGGTTTTAAAGCGGCTATTTTGTCGCAGTCCCTTCGGTTTTAAAGCGGTTATTATGCCGCAGTTCCTTCGGTTTTAGAGCGGTTATTATGTTGTAGTCCCTTCGGTTTTAAAGCGGTTGTTATGTCGTAATTCTTTCGGTTTTTTGAGCGGTTGTTATGCCGTAGTTCTTTTGTTTTTAGAGTGGTTGCTATGCCGTAATCACTTTGTTTTTAGAGCGGTTATTATGTCGTAGTCCATTCGTTTTTGTCTTTTTGAGCGGTTATTATGCCGTAGTTATGAATGGTCATAGTACCATATTGAGAGTGACTTTAATTGTCATATTGAGAGTGGCTTAAACTGCCATATTGAGGGTGTAATTCTAGAACAGTTTTCTACGGTGCAGTGGAACTCCGATACAGTGAATCTGGACTGTTTTATCGTGGGGACTTCGTGGTTGATAGTCTGTCTTGCACAATTTGGGCAGTGCCGCGAAACGTCTTAAAGAGAGCGACCTAGTCCGCGACTCAACCCAGTAATATCTTCGGTGGCATAAATTGTGAATTTTAAATAGTTTTTGAAATTCAAAATCCAACATTAACTGACAATGAATCAGCCATATCTTATATTTGCAGAAAGCAGGGTCTGTTGCAGTTAAATATAACATTTTCATTGTTAGTTAAAATGTCAGTTGAATTATACAAAATAAGTGTTACATATTAAAAATCTGGTTTTGATATTTGAGTTTTGACTTTTGTGCACTTATCTACAACAATTAAAGACCAAAACCATTTGGCAATTATATTCAGCAAATTGTGGGTATCATAGAACGGCAATTATAATATATGACTGATTAATGGGTTAAACATGACGGATCCAAATTCCATGCATACAATACAAGATGAAAGTTATACACATTAAATATATAATTTCAATCATTGATGTGAGATTTCAAATAACTACATTCATTTAAAACAATTTCGGCAATGAATTTAGATCATACGGTTGAGGTTCGCATGATGTAGTTATGGCACATAATTCATTTCCAAATTAATATGAGTTTCACTTGTAATGCCAGGGAAATTATGTTAAAATAATAATAATGTACCGCATAAAGGTTAAATACTTTGCCAACGGAAAGAAAAGAGAAAAATTCATTCTCATGTTCCTAATCCTTGGCCGGCAAATGAATATTATAAGTGTTCACTTTTTTTCCATAGTTGAGTTTAAGTTGTTGACCTTTTACTATCTAACTATTTATTTATCGATGTAGTAAGTAGGGTTGATCTAAGGATAAGATTATTAAAATAATTATTTTAGTTCTCTAAAATAATATTCTTTTATTTATTAAAAAGACCTTCAAAAGTGTTTTTACTTAATAAAATGGCATCGTTCTAAAATTTTCAGAATTAAAACTAATCAAATATTATCTAAAAAAATATTATCTTAATAAATATAAAATCAATTAATTATATTATCAATTGAAAAAGAAGTATTCTATGAAATTAATTATAATAGTTTAATAAATAATTTCATATTTTAAATTGTAAAAAATAAATAAAATTTAACAAATTTACTAAAATATTGTTATAAATTTTATAAAACTTCATATTAACATTCGTACTTAAGTTAAAAACTTTCCATGGGCCGACCAAATTGTGATGTTCATTGTTGATGTGAAAACATTCCATAGGAGACTTAAAAAAAATCAATAGGGACAATACATATATAGTAGGATAAAAAAGGAGAAAAAATATAAGTGGGAGGGTTACTTTTTAGGTAACAATTCGTAATGCATACCCAAAAATGTTATCCTGTCGGCATAGTGATTCTCTTTTTAGTAGAAGTGAGAATTTTGAAGTTCATCTGTCTTGTGAGGTGCATAAAATTGAGCGATATGCAAAGGATCAATGTAGGGAGAGTTGTAGGCTATAACTAGTCGAGAATCGGAATATGCTAAAATTTTGCCAATCTTTTTTAAAGGTTCAATAGCCGTCATGAAATCATAAAGCTCAAAATTTTAAAAAATATTTTAGTCCCTCCTAATATAACAGTTTATAAAATTGGTCAATTTTGGTGCTAAATAGGATAATATAAGTCTAACTGGGACATACTACATGGATTTTTTAATGATGCCCGTGTCCACATGGCAACTGATCCTTTTGATTTATTAAATTATTAATTTTTTAACTGATAAATAAATTATTTTAAATCAATTTAAATAAAAAACAAACAAATAAATAAATTAGTGGATCTTAACCCAGAATCCCCCGTCTTCTTCCTCCTTTCTTCCAAATTGCGGCTGCCATTACCAAATTCACAAAGCTTCGTTTTTTCACCAAATTGACTCGGTGCTCACCTACACAAAACCAGCCAAATTTCTTAATTTAAAAAATTAAAATAAAATAATGGAGTGTAATGGAAATAAGAAAGGAAAAACAAAAGGTCGATAACAAAATAAGTAGTAGAGCATGTGATCATATTCATAGCCCAACTAAGGGTCGGCTGAGAATTTGTCCCAGTTGCTCAACACATAGTGTGGATCATTTAGAGCTACTTTTATACTCGTTAAAACATCCACTGCAGTTTATGATTTTATACTTTTAGTCTTTGAACAATGTAGGCTAGAAATTAAAATCCAAACTGAAGAACTTTAGTTGTTGTGCGTTTACCACTATGATGTCCTTCATATGGTGAACTATAACAATGCCATATTATCTAGTTTGTTTCTTCATCTGCCACACATCATCTAACCAACCCATCATGACTTACTTTGAACAAAAAGGGTCATCCCACATAAAATGGTTAGCCTCCTTATTTAATTTTTTCTTCTGCTACCAAGAATTTAAAATTTTCCATGTTATCAAACTAAGGCCTTGCACTAACATATGAGAGGTGTTTGTCTGCAACTTTATCCACCACATTTCTTTCTTTCCCTGTAATAGAAGAGATTTCCACCCTTGACAAATGGTTTGCCACCACGTTCTCGACCCCTTTCTTATCCTTAATTTCAAGGTTAAACTCCTGCGAAAGCAAAATCCATCTGTATAGTCGAGGTTTCAACTCTCCTTTAGTTAACAAATATTTAATCATTGCATGGTTAGTCATTGCATAGTTAACAAATATCCAATCAAATAAGGTCTAAATTTTTCCAGAGCAAATATTATGGCTAGCAATTATTTTTTGGCTTAATTGCAGTTTTGGTCCCCTTATTTTAGCTGAATCACGAAAATAGTCCCCCCATTTTATTTATCCCCAGTTTTGGTCCCCCAAACAGAATTTTGGTCCAAATTTGATGAAGTGTCATTTTTTGCGCTTATTTAAGCCACACCATGCCCAACAATTTGTGGTGCAACAATTGTATCCGAGGAATCCTACAATTGTTGGCATCTATAACTGGTTCTCACCACTTGAGGAATCCTACACAACCATATACAAAGCAACAAGAATAAAAAATATACGAGCTAAATATCATCAATCATTCAAACACTTACTTTTTATTTAGCACTCAATTGTAAAATCATTCTAGTTGTGCTAAGTTTGTGAACAATATTATAAACATTCTCCAGTGAGAGTAAACCGAGAAAGTAGAAACCAAACACTTGTGTAACCTGACTCTATAGTGGTTGTAAATCCTCAACGACTTGTGGTTATCAAGTTAGATATTGAGAAGACTTAACTTGTGAAGTTAAGTATTTGTTTTGAATTATTAGATTAAATCCTTCTTATGAATTGAGACCAAGCTCTGATGCAAATTTTAGATTGAAAATACACAAGAAAAGGGGGTTTGCATTGTGTATTCAGTTGTTTAAAAAAAATTAAGGATAAAAAATAATGAAAATAGAACAAGTAAAAATATAGGCAGTAAACAGAGGGAATATGAATAACACAATAATTTATATTGGTTCACTACTATCCTGTAAGGTAAAAATCTATTTCCAAGAAAATAAAAACTTTTATTTTTAATTCGGGTATCCCGTTTCTCAAAAATAAAAGAACATTTTAAATTTATTTTGTCCATTAAAATAGTGCAATCTCGATAAGCTTGATTTAAGTATAATTACTTGATTTAATTTTAAAAACTTACTAGTACTTCTAAGATTTTCATACAAAAATTCTTTTCAAATTAAATAAGTATAACACAAATTAAAAGCCTTATTCCCGGTATCACCTATCAGAGTGGGGTTCCTCCCAAACTTGAACTTCAAGACTCATTAACCTGTAATAACTGCGATTTCGCAAACGTAGGGCCAAACCAGTCAAACACAAACAACGAAGGAGGTGAGTTTCAAAATCATGATGACAGTATAATACAAGTAAGAAGATATCACATTAAAAAGTCAAAATCACTCAAAGAAAATCAATAAATTTCACTATAACATCAAATCATCGAAGATAAATTATCACCACACACGATACATATTAATCACAACAAAACAACCACAATAAAATGCAATGCTATGCATGAGCTTAGACTCTACTTCACAATGTCGTATCATTCTAACTCTGAAGTACTTGGTTAGGAGGCTTGATACTATGCCACCATCCCGGTGGACGGACAATTCAAATTGGCCCTGTCCTCAAAGATCCCCTCAACTCAACCCGAGACACATATACGTGACAGTCGAGGTAAACGTGTGTTGCGTGGTAGCTCCCGACATTTGGAGTGCTACCTCCAAGTCACCTAGGAATTCCCCACCCGAATACCTCCAAGGTCTAACAATATTGCCTTAAGGCTCGACAGCAGACTGCCACGATCAGGCTCATTCAGTTGTACTTCCCCGGAATCACTAGGCTTATCAGGCCCTACCTATATGATGACAAAATAATCTCCACTTCACAAATTCACAATATTTATTTTCTCCCCTCGTTGGTATATGATACTCCATTAATATTGTCATCTCAAACACAAATTGAAATCGCAATATTTTCATCACAATTTATAACATCACTATAGTTAATCACACATCATCATTATCATCATCACATAAACTCATCACAAATTTATAGAATCACTACCATCAATCATACAACAACACATATATTCATCACAAACTTATCACATCACCATTATTAATCATACATTATCATCATTACATAAAATTATCACAACACATTTTTATTATTACATCATTTAAACTTATCTAATCAAACATATGCATAAAATTAATTCAACAACCAATATCACAATAATAACAAACACCACACATTTAAAGAAATTAAATCAAATATCACAATAATATCAAATGCCATACATTTAACGAAACTAAATCAAATATCACAATAATATCAAATGTCAAACATTTAGTGAAATTAGATCAAATATCACAATAAAATTAAATATCACGCATTTAACGAATCAATCAACACCTTATAATTATTTCTATTTCAAATTTTAATATCACAATTTCCATTTTACACATTAATTAATTTATTACTCAAAGGGTTACTGCCGTACGTGGCAAGCCCCGGATGAATCGTTGGGAAATAAATAAAATAAATAAATATAACATCAATATTTTATATTAATTACTAAATCATAATAAATATATATAAAATCACAATGTCATAACAAGTATATAAAAATAAACGAAATCAGACACAATATTCATTCTATCTCAAGATAATTATTTATAAAAAAAATAACTAAAAATAGAAAATAGTTATAAATTATTGAAATATAACTACGTGCATACTTAATATCTGTCAAGCGTACATAAAAGTATTACATTAATTGGGTACACGTATATACACGTAAAATCGCATAAAATATTTTTCTTTAAAATATATGTATTACACTAAAATACTATTATTTTTTAAAAAATATATTAAATAATAAAATAAAATATTTATTATTTATATCGCTCATGTAATCTAATATTTATAAAACTAGCACATCATAGAAATCACATATATAACAAAAATTTGTCAGAAAATTTATCATCATATATTCTAAAATAATTTTAATATTAAATTAATTATTTAAAATTGTACTTAACTAATAAAATAATTTATTATAAAATTTAGGGTGTTACACTAAACACATAGAAATAAAATATCACTTCATAAGAGACTTTGTCTAGAAGGGAACTTTAGATATTAAGTTTGTTGACATTGAGCATCAGTGGGCAGACATTCTAACAAAACCCCTTACTGTAGACATGTTTGAGTTTATAAAATAAAATCTGGATATTGTTTCTATAACTGAATAATGGTTCTGTTTTGATAGAATAAAATTTCTAAGTTATATATATTATATGCTCCAGTTACTGATATACTTTGAAGTATTTTATCTAAGTTTGTTAGTGTAATAAGTCTAACAGATTCACTTCTTTTGTTTGATGACAAAAGGGGGGAGAATAACTTTTTGAGAACAATTTTAAACAACCCCAGTTCGTGTTTTTAAAAGCTTCAAACAAGGGGAGTTCTCTTAAAAGTGAGAACTAAAGGTGCAAACACGAGAAGGGGGTTGAACTGTGTTTGATAAAGTTTATAACTTTTTGCTAATTTGATGAAGGTTGATTGATTTTTATGAATTACTCAGATAAGAAGCAATCGAATTCAGAAACAGTAAATAATGAAAGCATAATTCATTTGACACATATATTTATTCTGGTTCACCATTTACTTGGCTACATCCAGTCCCTTCATTCAAAAAAATTTAATCCACTAATTCAAATACCTTGAATTACAAAGCATCTGACCCTCCAAGCCAGTCTTCTCAAATTACCTGATAACCCCATACTTTTAAGGAACTAATCACTTTGACCCTATAAGCCAAGTCTTCTCCTAACAATCTAACAACCCCATATTTGAAGAAGGAACTATACGACTATCGGGTTGGATACAAAAGATTGGAACTTGAGTAGTTGCTGATAATAACTCTCACAATCTAAGAAAATAACACTTAGAAAATATTTCTAACATGAACAAGTGTTTCTGTCTTTGAACTCTAAGCTGAATTGAGAACTTTGAGCTTGAGTTCTTCTTTTCTGCATTTCAATGCTTTTCTCCTCAAATCTTCAGTGTCTATTTATAGTGAAAATTTGGGCTTTAATTTAGTCATTGTTTAATTCCGAATAGTATCTTGTTCAGATTCAGTTTGTAAATTCCTCATATTGATTTTGTTCCTATTTTGTGTAGATTGAATTTGTAAATTCTTCAAATTGATTCTATTCATATTTTGTTCAAATTGCGTTTGTAAATTCTCTAGATTGATTCTATCCATATTTTGTTGTAGATAAATCTTGATCAAATTTTCTTCAACTCTTAATTAAATCTTCTTCAAATGTTGATTAAATATTCTTCAAATCTTGATAATATCTTCTCTTCAACTTAGTCAAAGATTATAAATATGAATCAAATCTTATTTTAGATTTTCATCAATTATAAATTTGAATCGAAACTTATTTTAGATTATCCTCAATTATAAATTTGAATCAAATCTTATTTTAGATTTTCTTTAATTATAAATTTGAATTAAATCTTATTTTAGATTTTCTTCAATTATAAATTTGAATCAAATTTTATTTTAGATTTTCATCACTTATAATTTGGAATCAAATCTTATTTTAGATTTTCTTCAAAAACATGAATATTGTTTCATACTCTTTGAAGTCAAATATATTGTTTTTATAAAATACTTTTGTTAATATTAAAACTCTAAATGTAAAACCAACTTGGTTCCAACAAGAACATTACTCAAAAATAGATATATTGTCATCATAAAAAATGGGGAGCCTTATCCTTTATTATCTTTGTTAAATTATTCATAAAAATAGATATTTTGTCATCATCAAAAATAGGGAGATTGTTAGAACTAGTATGGTTTGGAGAGCAATTCCTTACCTTGTTTTGATGATAACAAAAGGTATTTTTTGAGAAAAATTGAAATGCACTAATAATTTAATTGAGTGTGTAGAAAATAACCTATAGGAAGCTCCCATGATTATAGGAAGCGCCCAAGATCTGAGGAAGCACGTCCACTAGAGGATACCACCATATGATACCACAAAGAGTACCACCAAATGATACCACCAGAGGATATAATCAGAGGAAGTGACCAACGAAAGTCACCAGAAAAAGTATGCAGATCAGAGGAAAAGAACAACATGTGCCCTTCACTGTGTTGAGCTGTACACCATGAGAAGCAAGCAGATTAAGAGGAAACAAAATAAGAGAACGGATTAAAGAAAGGAATAACACGCCCCTTTCGCTATCTCCAAAAGAGATGCCTTTGAGGATCTACCTTGGCCTGTAAGTATCTGAGTCTAAGGATCTGACTCTGATATTCTACCTCCTAAGTTTTACCTATGAAGATAAGACATTAAATTCAAGTTCAACATGCTTCAATAAGTTGCCGCAACAAAGCAACTTAGAGGCAAACATCTAACTATGATTTACAATCCTAACTTTGTCTCTACTAAAATGCCTCTGGCTAGTAATTCAACACCAGAAAATTATTGGGTCTAACTCTAAACCTCACACTACTTTTTACTACTTCCAACAAAAGCAAGTGTCTGACTTTGAGGAAAGTCAATGTATTTAACGAAAAGGTCAACGACTCTAACTCAAATTAAGTCATTACTCTGGAAGCTAACTCTAAAGACACATTCTACATACAACTCAAAAATAGAATATGTTGAAGGCTTACCACCTCTGACTCAGATTCTTAAGATTCAAATGACCAAACGATTATTATTGTCCACACTTGAATGATTGAAAGTGCCTAGTTAGTTACATTCTTAATTCCACCCAATTGAATATCTCATCAAGTAGAAATGATCCAATTCAAATTCACGAAAACGAATCTATGCAATCAAAGATAGAACATCCTAGAATCTAAGCAACAATCAATAATTGAATTTCAATAACTAACAAACAACGATCAATAATTGGATTTCAGTCATTGACAAAAATTAATTTCTACAACCGTCAAACAATGATTAGAAAATTCAAAGCTCAAGAACAAGAACAAATTAAAAGAAATGGTCAACTAAGCATCTAGAAACAAATCAAAGCAACGATCATTAGAACTTGAATGCAACAGAGAGATTAGAAAATTAAGGAACCGAGATTAAATAATATGAACTTTGGAATCATAACATTTGAAGAAGAAAGAAGAAGCAATTTGAAAAGCTCAAACAGTTGGCATCTAAAAATGGTTCTTACCACATGAGGAAGCTTACACAACTATATACAAAGCAACAAGAACACAAAAATATACAGGCTGAATATTAATCAATTATCAAACACTTAGTTTTTATTTAGCACTCAATTGTAATATCATTCTAGTTGTGCTAAGTATATGAGCAATACTATAAGCATCCTCCAGTAAGAATAAACCTTGAAATAGAAGCCAAACACTTGTGTAATTGGGCTCGACAGTGGCAATAAATCCTCAACGACTTGTGGTTTTCAAGGTTAATGTTGAGAAGACTTAACTTGTGAAGTTAAGTGGTTGTAATTTGGTTAGAGTTACTAGATTAAATCCTTCTTATGAAGGGACTAGACATAGCTACCAGGTTGGTAGTGAATCATGATAAATTATTGTATTATCACTCTTCCCTCATTTTACTACCTCTATTTTTACTTGTTCTATTTTCCTTATTTGTTAGCCCAAAAATATCTTAAAAACCAAATAAACAATTCAAACCTCCGTTTCTTGTGTATTTTTCATCTACAATAAAATGATAAGTAAAAATTGTCTCTACAAGGATTGTTATTAATTCGATAATGCAACAAATTTGTAAATACTTAAGTAACAAACATGGTTTTAAAGTTGGTTGTTTGAGTAAAAACGAATTAAAATTATCGAGATAGTGATGATGAGAAAAACGATTAAGGAGTTCGAATCACCTTCTTTCGACTATGTAATTATTGATTTACTATGTTAACAATCTAACTTATTTGATTACATCTAATTAGCCTACGCCAAATTATTTGGCTCAAAATGCCTTTTTAATAACAACGAACCCTAATTTCTTAACTGATTAGGCTTGTTACCCAAAGTCTATATGAACGTTAATTTATTAGACATATGGTAATACTTTATATCCCTATAACAATATTAAAAATGAACATATATTTTGGTTCCAATTACTATAGCTTATTTTCCAATAATGAAATAATACTTAAGAAATAGTGATCAAATACAGAAAAGTATTAACAACAAAAATATATGAATAATCAAATATGTTGTAATTGCATAAATAGAATACAAAAATAAAAACTACATAGATTCACAAAGGTTCATCTAATCCCTAATAAATGAGTAAGTTAGCTACTTATAGTGTTTGATAAAAATTATATAGAAAGAAGAAAATTACACATAAAGGTTGCACTAGGTCTCCTCTATGGTGTAGTTGCATCCTCTTTTGCATCAAAAAATCTAAACCCTCGTGAAATAAGGGCTTTTAACTTAAATATGAGTCTGGAAATGCATACAACATATTACGCAAAGTCTGGATGCAATGCATTGCATCAAAATTAAATGTGGTGCAGCCAAGCTGCACAATTTGCTGAAGAACTCCTCTGCTACGCTTAGAGGTGGGAAGTTGTGCTAGAATATGCACTACAGTGCAGTGATTGGCACAATGTGCCCCTGCTATTCTTTGATGCACTCTAACTTCCAATAATAGACAATTTTTTCACTCTAAGATCACCTTGTTTCAGCACTAACCCTCTATAACTTCTCGAGTGTTCGTTACTCAATGTAATTAACTTGTAACATCAAAACAAGAAGAAAATACTCTGAGAATTTGTCTGGTTAAAAAGGATTAGCACCAAAACATTCAAAAGTAATCCAAGACGATTCAAATTCATTTTCTTTATTAAATTAACTATAAAACTAAATAAAATAAATGAAACTTAAAATAAAAGTTGCTAAGGTGCTAAAAAAAAAAAGAATTGATGAAAATTCACCGTGTATGACCTTGATCTTGATCATAAACCTTTACCCGTTCAACAATTACATTCAAAGTTTAATAATTTTATTTTATACTTAATTGTAAACTTTAATAATTTATATTATAACATTTTAAAAAAATATTTTATACCAGTATTGATAGATACAATATTGCAGCATATTTACACATTAAAAAAATATCATGAAAATTGTACCTTTTAAGATTTGAGACAGATTGGGATGGAGATTGAGATGATAGAATATGAGGGTGAACTACCCTCATGGTCATCTAGGGTTTGGTGCATTAAGGTTAACCATCTAAAGAGATAACAATTATATAACTAAAGAGATGAAGACATGGACCTCTCATTGAGCATAACAGAATGATCCAACATGTCACAGTCTATTAAACAACAATAGATAACACATAATGTAGTACCTAATACTAATTAACCATAATTTAATTAATAATAATTACTAATAATTGATTATTTCCCATCCATAATTGATTAATTCAAATAATTAATCTAACAATCATCGATTTAGATGACAATAATCAATTAGTTAAAGAATATGAATTTTATTATTAGACTTTGAATTATGGTCGAAGTACTTGTCGTCCAAGAGAAATAAGTTTTAACGCTACAAAAATTGAATTCGATAGGAAAAAATAAATCATACATGTCAAAGACTTATATTTTATGTAAGAATGATGACTTTAGAATGAATCAAGCATTTTAAAAGGCTATAATAAACTCCCACTAACTCAAAATGTCAAAAAAAAATTTAAATTAAAATTAAAATGGTATGAGTTACGGTACTTATAAGTCTTTTTAATTTCATAAATATCATAGATTATCCACGTTAGTCTAAGAATATTATATCTATAAGTATCTTCATAACAGAATATCATACCTGATAGGAGTATTGATATGATACTTATACTTGTATTTTTGTGATCTCACAAAATGTGGAATGTTGGTAATTAAAGAGAAAAATAAATTAATTATCTGCTAAAGAATTACTGTGCATTTTTCAATTATATAAGCATCAAAGTATGTATATCTCAAACTCTCAATATATATAATGATGCTTAACTTTCAAGGTCTCGTAGAGTATGTCATGTGTTATAATGCGCGGAAGAGTATATGACAATATAAAAATGATAATTTTTAAGTGTTTATAATTTGTATACACATACATTTCCACTAATCTGATACATATACTGTGAGATTCAGATTCTCATTAGAGCCCACTAATTTTAAAATACTCTAATGATAAAGTATGCATTGCCTTTAATCTGACATATATAACAAAATTCAAATTCTCATTAAGAGTCCACTAGTTTAAAATCATTCTCTAATGATGTAGGATACTAAATTTTTAGTGCAAATTTATTACAATAAGATGTTATAATTATAAATAATTTTGTGTACACACTCCTACTGATCTCACATAAATAAACAAGAGTGAAATTTTCATTAGAACTCATAGGATACTAAATTTCTAGTGCAAATTTTTTTATAAGTGGTTATAGAATTTTATCACTAATAGAGTTTCACATACTTAACCAGATATTTTGAACAAAACTAAATATAGAAGAATTATTAATGTACACAAGTGGTTACAAGATAATAATATAAAACCCAGTATATTTATATTTTGTTATTGACAGATTTTATCAATACATGTGTGTCATAGTTAACCACATATTCTATATTAGAGAAATAAGGAGATAATAATAAAAAAATTCATTTAATAATATGAATCTCTTATCATAAATAGAATTCTCCAAAGAAATTTTATTAATAAATGAAATTTTTTTTTATTATGGATTATGAACATCATATAAAAAGAGTTATAATCATATCAATAAGATTAAATCCCTACAATGTTTTTACAAAAGAATGTGGTATTATAAACAAAAATTTAGGGACTCGAATATTATATATAATAACACATTTAAGAAAATGGTTATGTTACATTCAGTGAAAATATATGAGATTTAAATTTTTATTATTATTGAAGATATAATAAAAATAAAATATCATCACTAGTAGAGCTTTGTTGGGACTAGGGGTGGCCACAACCACCCCAACCGAATAATTGTTTTTTGTTATATATAAGAAAAATTATAAATTAAAAATCTAACAAAAAATATGTTACATCTTTCAACTTAAATTCTAATTATATGTTTTGAGTTTCTTTTAAGATATAAAAATCAAATCAATAATTTGATAGACTCAAATGTAATTGTAAACAATTAAATTGATTTTTTTTAGTGTTTTAATTCAAATTGAACTTAATCAAATAAATCCAATTTCTATTGATTTGAATATAGTTTCACACCAACTTATAAAATTAATGAATGATACTTAAGCGAAACTATTATATTTTATTTCATAGTATATATCATTGTTATCTTAAAAGAATATGTTGTATTTAAATGGTTTTTTAAAATAAATATTTAAGTGATTTTTAATAATTTATATATTATTATTTTTCATTACAGTTTTAGTATTTGTTGTAAAAAAAATTTATGCAATTATTTTAATGGTATAAAAATAGTGTTTTACCTATAAAAAAATCTAGTGTTTGAAAAAATTATGTTTTTTAAACTAAGCATCTTGATTTTTAAAATATCAACTTGTTTAAACTGAAAAAATCAACATGTTTTTTTTATCAGTTTGACTTGAATTTTGTGAGAAAAACTGTTAAAACTCCCCCAAATTTGGCATTCAGATGTTTACCTCAAAAAATAATGAATTAGACCAATATATTACAATCGGAGCTATATCTCTCTTAGATTTGTGTAGCTTCTTATTCTAATTCCCCCTTACAAATTAAAATATCCTCATTGTGTCCATTTACTTTACAAATTTGCAATTTAAAATTTTAATATACATTAAAATATTATGTTTAATATATTAATTAAAATTTAAAATATTTAGCACCTTCAATCTTTTTGTTCAAGTTCTGCCACTAAATATCATACTCAATAGAAGTATTGATAAAAATTATTGTTATTTGTAAATAACTTAAGACTATAATATCCTCAATATAAATTTTTATAATAAATAAAATAATATTTGGTTGTTAGTTTTCGATAATTGATATGGAAGATTAGAGGTGGGAATAGATCAGACCAGACCAGGCTTTGAAAGGCCTGAACCTGGCCTACGATTTATTTTTTAGGCATAAGTCTGACCTACGGCCTATCATAGACTTTTTTTTCGGCCTGACTTGTCCTTTTTAAAAGTTTGGCCTGGAAGCCTATTTAAAATAATTTTTAAAAAATATGAAACAAATATTCTTTAAACCCTAAAAAATATTTTTTTTGTGTCAAATAATAGTATTTTTTTTCTCTCTAAAACAAACATACTCATTATTACCTCTTAAACAAATATGAAACGACTACTGAGTGATTGACTAATTGAACGACTACCGAATATGGAATGACTACCAAATATGAAATCGCTACCGAATATGGAACAACCACTGAATATGGAATGCTCAGAGCGATTGCCTAATTGATAGAATTTAAAATAAGAAATAATATTATTAATATAATAATAATAATAATAAATAATAAATAATATTAATAAATAATAAAATATATATAGGTCGGTCTGTCAAGTCTAATATGTTTTTTTATAAGCCTGAGCCTGACCTATTTAAATAAATAGGCTTTAAAAACTGAGCCTAGCCTTTTTATTAAATAGGTCAAGCCAGACTAGATTATAAGTAGGTCAGGTCATAGGCCTCTTACGAACGACCTAGCCTATTCTCATCCATATGGAAGATTCTCTCACTTAATAGAGAATCATAGTTGAATAATCAATCAAAGAGTTTTTTTTATATAGAAAATATTTAAACAACTTTTCAACCATCTTTTCTATCATAGAGTAGTGACGTCAAGTAATATCACACTGATAGGTATGTCCGTCGGTAATATATAAAAAGAATTACACTTCGTTATAACTAAAAAAGTTTTATAAATAAATATTGAATTGCATTAAATAGAGATTAACTACTTTATGTTTTTAAAGATAATTTTTTACTTATTATCATCTCATGTAAGAAATATAACAATAATATCAAAATATTATGTCATAAAAAATTCAAATACCGATATAGTCAAATCATAATTGACATAATTATATAATTTATAAATACATTTAAAGATTAACAATTAATTATATTAAAAATAACACACCGGTAAAATATATTTATTATCTACATAATATTAATTTATTTAACATACAAAATTTGTAGAATTGTATTCACCATTCTGAGATTACAATTATACAAATTAAAAAAAATTATGCATTAAAGTGTATAAAATAATTTTATATTTATCTAAAATAGAAATCTCAAAATAATTTATACCAAAAAAAAAAGAAAAAACTTTAAATATTATAGAGTTCAAAGTTTTAGAATAATGTAGAAAATAGTTCTTTTATACACATAATTTGCATATTTTATATTAACATGAGAATAATAAAATATCATGAAATTCTCCACATATGTAATTCCGTAATTAGTCTCGAGGGGTTGAAAATAATAATTAAATAATAACTTACCTATAATTTTAGGATCTTTATGACTTTAAGATCCATGAGATATTTATGGTGTCACCTCAAATGGTTCATAGATCAATAGCAAACCGTTATATTAACTACAAGAATCTATATAATACTCTATACTAAATAAATGAAATACAAGAAAAATATTAGAAAGTTGATGTATCTAATTAATTTTTTTTAAGATTAAACACGTCAATTTTTTAGTTAATCTTTTACTTATATTTCATTCTAAATTAATATTAACATTTACTATTCAAAACAAGGATGATACAATTTAAATTATGTTCTAAATCGCTCAAATGAATAATTTTGCTAATATTTTACAAGTGGGCATTAAACAAATGAGGATATAATTTACAATGAGGCAACACAAAAATTACTATACGAAATTTGGTGTCATAACCCACAAAATTGAGTCTAAAATAATTTTAGTTATAACACTTTCTTATGAATAAAAATAATTAGTGTTATCATAAAGGGAATAGTGAATTTTTTTTTTTGTATTTAGTGAATTCATAATGAGACAGAGTAAAGAGAGTAATAATTGAATTGAGTCTAAATAATTTTAGTTATAACACTTTCTTATGAATAAAAATAATTAGTATTATCATAAAGAGAATAAAAATTGAAATTTAATTAAAAATTGAAATTAAAAACTAAAAACTGAAACTTGTTTTAGTTTTTGAAAATATTACTATAGAAAATTAAAATTGAAAATACAAAACTGAAATTGGTTTTAGTATGTGAAAAGCTGGAAACAAAATCTAAAAGGTTTCATGATTTTTACGATCACCTCTTTCAAAATAAAAGATAACTTTTAAGGTGTTAATAAAAATTATAAATGTAAAGGTGAGTTTGGTTTAACGAATAGGAGGAGAAGGATATTTTAATAGAGAGGAGATGAGAGGGAAGAAGAATATAAATATATTTGGTTCAAAAGAGATGAGAGAGAGAAGGGAATTCAAGATATATTTGGTTTAAAATAAGAAAAAAGATAAGAATTTTTTTAATATTTTTGTGTTTGATTCTAAAAGAGAAAAGATTTAAGATTTTAAATGATTTTTAGTTGCTAAGTGAACAAATGATTTAGAAAAACTTAAAAATAATTCTTTTATCATACCTGAATTAGAGAGGGTGTAAACAAATAAAAGTTCATATATACTTTTATAAAAAAAAAAAGTTCTTAGATACTTTCTTCATCTCACGTATAACTAGTGAGTACAATGCCAAGGGTAAGGGTATGTTTAACAATTGTCATCCAGCACTAAACGAAAACGGGCCACTGTTGGCCCAATAGCCCAAAACTCTAGGGTTTAACCACCCTTTTCCTATATATAGTAAAATGTAGCAGCCATTTCTCAATATCGCAGGTATACACTGCAACTTCCGTTTCGTTTCATATTTGTGTTGTATCGGTGATTGAGTTTTCTTTTGTATGTTTTATGTATCTGTTTTTTCTTTATTTCTCACTGTGAATTGCCTCTTCTTTCAGTTGCAAGATCTGAGATCTACGGATCGATTACTTGTCGACTTTGTTCTGGGGGCATAAATATAATTTCAAACCAAAATCTTTTGGGAACTCGCATTTTTCCAGATTTACGTTTTTTGTTCTTCTGGATCCCATGTTTTGGTTACATTTACAATTAGTTTACCATTCCTGTTTGTCTGATATATATTTATACCTATAAATAAGAAAATCGAATTACATTATATTAAGATTGGAAATAGGTTGGTTGTTTCTTCGTGTTTTTCGAAGACTGAAGCATTATAGTAATTGACTTATTTGTTTAAATGCATAGTATAATAATCTGTTTTCCTTTTCTTTTTAATTGTTTTTCCTCCTCGGCTGCTTGTATGATTGATTTTTGTGTTTTTTTTGAAACATTTTCTTTAGCGTCCAACTTTTCATAATTATAAGATTTTAATATACCAAAACAAACAATTGGTCCAAGTTAATATAAATTTTTGTACTAGTTTTTCATTGGTGTTTTTTTAGCTTATACTACATATACGGAGCAATGTTTCATTTCTCTATTTCAATGTGTGTTATCAAATGTGCCACTCACACACCGATACAATAGTTTTTTTTTAATCTAATAGTCAAAAGTTAGTGATACAACTAAAATATAAAAGGTTTACTTCTTAAACTTAATATTCCAGATTTTTTGTAACTTTTTCGGTTTAATTTATAGAATATTGTATATCAAAATTTCATATACAATGATATATTTATGTTATTCTTTTGGACTAAAATATAATGTTGGCATAACCAACATAATATTGAATTTTTTCACCAGAAGAAACAAAATGAATTTTTTGATAATATTCAATTTATGGTGAACTGTAGATTTAATTTGGGGGAAGAATACAAACAAATAAAACATCAATTCAGTTTAAAACACCAAATTTTCTTTTATTTCATGAACCAAAAACTAAACTTTTTAAACTAATTTTCTGATTCATAAAGTTCAGAGGAAGAAGACTCTGTTGTTTTGGTAAAGATTGACTTTTAATCAACCCTAAATTAATTCTCAAGGTGATTTTAAAGTTAAAGAACAAACTGAACTTTTTAAATAAATTAAAAGGCTAAAGATATTTAAGTCAAAATTAATCTTGTAATAAGTTATATAAAAAAATTAAACTAGTTATAATATTGAAGATTTTATATTTTTACCATAACTATGTTTTAATTAAAATTATTGATTAATATATGTAAAAACTCTATTTTAATTACAGTAATGGTAAATGTCATGTATGTTAGAGTCTAGTAGGAATTAAATTTTGGGTCTAAATGAAATATTATTTATTGGCAATTGACTTTGCTTTTAGGTCACCTATTAATTTGCCTTTTATGGTGACATTTATGTTTGAGACTATGCAAACCATCAACATTTTTCTTTTACAAAGATTTGCACAAGAATAAATCATCTTTACAAAATGAATATCTTTACAAAGAATTAGGTTAAATAATTTTTTATTCTCTATAAATATAGCATATTTTGTTTTTAATTCTTTTAATTTTTTTTGAATAAATTACCATTTTGGTTTTGAGTCAATAGGATGTTGTCATTTCCGTACTTGGCTTAGCAAAAATCCAAACCAGTCTCTTACTTAGTAAAATCGTCACTTTGTCCCACTTAGTCAAATCGTCACTTAGTCTTTGATGTTAACTTTTCTATTAGCCATGTTAAGTTTGTCACCCTCTCCTATGTGGGTTTGGTGAATAGACAAAGACTAAATTGACATTAAATTTAAAAAGAAAATTTAAAAATGAAGCTTTAAATGAAAAAAATTGTTTTTCTAACCTTTTCTCCTTTCTTCTCCCTCAGTTACATTTTCTCTCATTTCATCTCCTTTCATCAAACTCAATAATTTATTACATACAATACTCTTATAAGTTATCACTTTCAAATACTATAATGACAATAAATGTTATTCTTAAGGACCCATTGTGATTATATTTGTAACTTTACAACTCATAATGTTCATTCAAATTTGACAACACTTAATTCCACTTGAAAAAAACACAATAGATTTAGTTTACAAACTCTTGGAAATGATGATATTAATGGAAGATTGTTGGAAATAATGATAACATAATAAAAGTTAGTGTTGTGGTGAATTGAAAAATAAGGAAGTCTCACATAAGAGAGATATCACACACTAGTAGTGTTTATAAGATGGAGGTATGGAACTTGGGGTGTGCCCCAAGGGGTACCCCAATTTTGTAAAGGAGGAAGAATGAATGCAAAATTGACTACCACACACGCGCGCTTGCGCTGCCGCTGACCGTCTGGCCGGGCCTTGGCCTTGGCTTTGGCAGAACTCCGATACAGTGTATCTATGCTGTTTTATCTTGGGGACTTCGTAGTTGATAGTCTGCCTTACACAATTTGGGTAGTGCCTCGAAATGTCTTAAAGAGAATGACATAGTCCGCGACTCAATCCAATAATATTTTCGGTGGCATAAATTGTTTTTTTTTCTTCTCGAAATTTAAAAATAACAATTTGATGACGTTTCATACTGCCATGTCTACCGACGAACTTACTGGGACATATTCTTCTGCTTCTGACTACAACAAACCGTTTCAGTTTGAGGGAAGTCACTTGAAACGATGACAACAAAAGATGTTATTTTTTCTAACCATGAAAAAGGTTGCTAACGTTATGAAGGATGACATTCCTGTTGTTCCAGAAACAGATGAACAAACAGAAAATGATAAGAAAGCTGCTGAATTAACCCAATGGGAACATAATGATTACTTATGTAAGAATTATATTCTTAATGGACTTGCTCATGATCAGTATGATTACTACAGTTCCGTAAGCAATACTGCTAAACAGGTTTGAGATGCTCTAAAGAATAAATATGATATTGAGGAGGCTGGAGCCAAAAAGTATGCTGTTAACCGCTACCTCAAATATTAGATGATAGATGACAGATCAGTGGAAGCTCAATCTCATGAAATCCAGAAAATTGTACACGAGATCATCTCTGAAGGTATGTCTCTAAATAAACAGTTTCAAATTGCTGTTATTATTGACAAATTGCCCCTGCTTGGAAAGATTTAAAAAATTCTCTCAAGCATAAAACAAAAGAATTCTCTCTAGAAAGTCTGATAACTCGCCTTAGAATTGAGGAGGAATCCCGTAAGCAAGACCAGAAAGATGAGGTTCTTCTTGTGGCAAATAACAAGAAAAAGAAATTCATCGGAGCAGTTCTAAAGCCAAACAAAAAACAACTAAAGAATCAGAATCATACTTTAAAGAACAATAACAAGAATGGGAACCCTCCAAAGGTCCCTATTATAAGACAACAACCACCTCCTAGAAATGGTCATCTCCTACTATTGATCTATTTTCATTGTGGGAAAGAGGGTCATATGACACACAAGTGTAGGAACAAGCCAGACCCTGCTCATCAGGCTAACTTGACAAAAGAACAATTCATTGTTATGATAACTGAGATCAACCTTGTTGGTGGATCAGATGGATGACAGATAGACACTAGTTCCTTACGCTATGTCTATTATGATCGTGTTATGTTTAAAACATACACTGTTGTTGAAGATAAGAAAATGTTGTTGTGAGATTCCCACACCACTAATGTTGCTGGTATTGGAGATGTGGAACTAATATTCACCTCTGGAAAGACCTTAATTCTGACGGATATCATGCACACTCCAGAAATAAGGAAGAATCTGGTTTCTGGGTTTCTTCTCAATAAGGCAGGGTTTACTCAGTCTATATGGGAAAATTTGTACACCATTTATAAAAATAGTATTTTTGTTGGGAAAGGGTACGTCACTGATGGTATGTTTAAATTGAATGTTGAAATCAATAAAATGTTTCCTTCTGCTTACATGTTGTGTGATTTTAATATTTGGCATGCTAGACTCTGTCATATGAACAAACATGTGATTTCAAAGTTAAGTAACTTAGGCTTAATTCCAAAGTTATCTCAAAGGATTTTGAAAAATGTGATTTTTGTAGTCAAGGTAAAATAACTAAGAGTTCACATAAATCAATAGTTAGAGAATCTGAATCTTTAGACTTAATACACTCTGATTTATGTGAACTTGATGGGACGTTAACTAGAAATGGAAAATGTTATTTCATCACTTTTATTGACGGCTTCTCTAATTATACTTTTGTATATCTAATGAAAAATAAAAGTGAAGCGCTTGACATGTTTAAGATTTTTGTAACTGAAATTGAAAATCAATTTAGAAAAAAGATTAAGAGGTTTTGTAGTGATAGAGGAACAAAGTATGATTCTAGTGAGTTTTATAAAACCCAACAACTACTGCTTGCACACCATATGATCTAAGTGTGAAACTTTTCAAGAACTCTAGTGAAGGTGTTAGACAAACTGAATATGCGAGCATCATTGACAGCCTCAGGTATGCTACTGATTGTACTAGACCCAATATTGCCTACGTCGTGGGATTTTTGTGAAGGTTTACTAGTAGACCTAGTATGGAGCATTGACACGATATCGAAAAAGTCATGATATACCTTAAAAGGACCATGAGTCTTGGATTACATTATCAAAGATTTCCTGTCGTCCTTGAAGGATACAATGATGCTGATTGGAACACCTTATCAAATGACTCAAAAGCAACCAGTAGCTATATTTTCAGTATAGTCGATGGTGCTGTATCTTGGAAATAGAAGAAATAGACAATACTGGCTCAATCCACTATGGAGTCTAAAATAATAGCACTAGCTACTGCTAATGAAGAAACAAGCTAGTTGAGATGCTTGCTAGCTGAGATCCCTTTATGGGAAAAACCTTTGCCAGCTGTGTTGATCCACTACGATAGTACCGCGACTATGGAAAAGATTGAGAATCGTTATTACAAAGGTAAGAGACGAAAAATACATCGTAAGTACATCACAGTTAGAAAACTACTTTCTAAAGGAGCTGTTATAGTGGATCATGTACACATTGATGAAAATTTAGCAGATCGTTTGACGAAAGGATTAGCTAGAGAGGAAGTCTTAAATACATCCAAAAAGATGAAACTATTGCATATAGATTTATGAGTCACTCATGATAGTAACCCTACCTAAAAGACTAGAGATCCCAAGAATTATGTTCAATGGGTAATAACAAGTTATAGTGATAAGAGATGAACATGCTATATTATATATGAGAGAAGCATGATTCCTAAAGCGATAAAAGGATTAGATAATAGAAACTCTTAATGAGATCTATACTCTATGTGGAGTGGATTGCCTAACTACATGAATAATCTTGATATACTCACTTATGTGAATGTGGAAGTGGGGCTGCTTCCTATGGAGTTTCGAGGCAGAATTCCTAGAGCGTCCACTATACTTGGACACACGTGCATGGCCATAAATGCGTGGGCTTTTGAGAATACACTCAAATGAAAAGGTTGTGTGTGGGTTTGATGTCAGAGATAGAGTTCAAGACTACGAGTCACTCTTGTTGAATCTGAATCTTACTTGCTATGCAAAGGTTCAAGTCAAGAGACACCTTTGTTTATGCACAATCTTATAGAAGCGTTTGACGCTATTTCAGAAACCTTTTTTTTTTAAATTGAAGTGGGGGATTGTTGGAAATGATGATATTAATGGAAGATTGTTGGAAATAATGATGACATTAATGAGAACTAGTGTTGTTGTGAATTGAAAAACAAGGAAGTCCCACATAGGAGGGATATCACACACTAGTAGTGATTATAAGGTGGAGGTATGAAACTTGGGGTGTGCCCCAAGGGGTATCCTAATTTTGTAAAGGAGGAAGAACACATGCAAAATTGACCACCGCACACGCGCACGCGCTGCCGTTGTTTGTCCGACGGGCTCGGCTTGGGCTAATTGGTGTGATCTAGTGTTCCGTCTTGAATTCGTTCATCTGTTATTGCCCAGTCAAAACCCTTTGGTCTCACGCATCTGTTGTTGCCCGATCAAAAACCTAGGTCAAAACCATAAGTATGGAGCGCACGTTTCTAAGGTTAAAATATTGGAGTGCACGTTCTGATGGATCCTTGGTTTTCTCTGATCTAGTTATGGATTTCCTCTATAAATAGAGGGTTCTCCTTAGTTGGAAAAGTACACAAAAAACTCTCTGAATATGAGGCTTTTCTCTATTCTCCCCTTTCCTTACTCACTTCTTCTCTTTCTTTCGAGTGGTCTTAGTACCATATTATGAGTGGCAGTAATTTGACTGCCATATGAAGGGTGTAATTCTAGAACGGTTTTCTACGGTGCAGTAGAACTCTGATATAGTGTCTCTAGACTGTTTTATCTTGGATACTTCAAGTTTGATAGTATGTCTTCCACAATTTGGGCAACACCTCGAAACGTCTTAAAGAGAGCGACCTAGTCCGCGACTCAACCTAATAATATTTTCGGTGGCATAAATTGTTTTTCAAAGTTTTTTTTTCGAAATTCAAAAATAACATAAACTACCATTTTAAAAACTATCCAAACTACTAAAATCCATTTCTGGCTTGTGAAAATAAATATGTAACATTTGCATGAAAAATACACCAATTTCAAGTATTCTTAACATCTTTATTTTAGAAGTCATAAAATCAAGTTTGATATTAACTCAAACCTTGAACACTCCAACTGAATTCTGGTGCCTCTCAATACCTTTTCCTCGGTGGATCTCACATTCTCTTCCTTGATCTAATATACATGTTGGAAGTGCTTCATCATTTGCAAGTGCCTCATCAATTCATCAACTCATATGAAGTGTTTGAATTGAAGTGTTATGTGTTCTTTCCTATTGTTAATGTGTTTTGTATTATTTCAAGTGATTTTAAGTGTTGTACAATCTAAATGGACATTCTAGGTTTTAAAGTTAAAAATATAATAACAATTGTCCCCCAAAAGTAACACTTACTATCATTATAGTCCCTGAAAGTGATAACTTATAGTTAGAGTGGTCTATGTATGTAATAACTTATTGATTTTTATGAAGGGAGAGGAAATGAGAGAAAATGTAACTAAAGCGAGAAGAAAAGAGAAAAGAGAAGAAAATGTAACCGAAGGAGAAAAAACACAGTTTTCCATTTAAAGCTTCATTTTTTTAGTTTTATTTTTAAATTTAATGCCAATTCAGACCCATGTAGAAAAGAGAGAGACATGTCACTCAACCACATATACATACACGTCACACACTTAACAGAGCTAGCAGAAAAAGTTAAAATCAATGACTAAAGTGACAAACCATTTTGCTAGTAAAAGACTGGAATGATAGCGCTAAGTTGAGTCAGGGACCAAAATGATAGTTTACCTGAAACAATTCTTCAAACAATAGTGTTTCAAATATTTTCCCTTAACAATTTTGGTCCTTGCTTTAAATTCAATTCATATGTATCAATTGAGTTTTTGAATGATTTTTTGCATACATGTTTAAAACATTACAATAATTTTGACAGTAATCTTGACAGGAAAAACTTATATGATTAATATTTTTTTCTTTCAATTTTGCATAAATTTGATCGACTGAAATTTAAATATGTATAAAGAGAGAGATAATCAATTTTATTTGTATGAAAAAAGTTAATAATAAAGAATTTTATTTGTGGCTTTTAAAATTTAAAAAATTATTAACTATTATTGTTGTGTTAAAATTATTCATAACTACTCATTGTAGAAGCGAAGTAAATGACTCGAGAAAATTAATAGCTAACAAAATTGTAGGATAAAGATAGTTAATTTTATGAAAAGTAGTAAAATTTAATTATTTCTTTTTGTATGTGTAAATTGTAACACTTTGATTTTTAACAGCGCGAATGTATTTTTTTTTCAAACAAATTTAAATTCATAAATCAATGAAATACCTTTGGATAAAATATTAAGTTGTAACACAAAAGACAAAAGTCATAAGTAATTACATAATTGTTATCAACAACCTAAAATACTTTTTAGGATTAAAATCGAAAGTATTTAAACAGAAAAATACACCGGGGATATAAAACCCATCAAACATAGCTCATACCCCTAGGCTATTCTCGGCAGTCACCTATACAAAAGTACTGCCCCGAGAATCTCTATTTTCCCCCACAGTCACATAAAAAACAATGAAACATGGACCCACCAAAACAAAAGTCAAACTGACAGTATAAGTTATAGGTACAGTCTTTCCAAAATAAAATAATTACAACCGCAAAAGAAAGACATCTAGTCCCTATACAACCAAACTAATTTGATCATACTACTAAAACAATAATAACCCGGTGATCTCCACGCGTCCCGCAAGTTCCTCCTGACACAATGTAAGACCCATAATTTTAAAGTATACTTTATGTATTTTTGTGTATTTTGGATACTGGCTCGGAGGCTTTTTAGCCAAAGTTATTAATATTTTGGAGTTTATATGACCAAAAAGATATTTTGATGCCGATTAGAATTACTCGTCGAGGAATAAATTAAATTAGCTGCGGTGAATCTTTTAAGAAGAATTTAATGCGTTATGGGTGAAATGGTAATTTAACAAATATCTAGATATTTTGAGATATTGTTAAAAGTAATTAAAATATATATATATATATATATATGTTTGTGTGGAGGGAAAAGGGGAGGAAATAGAAAGAAGAGAAAATAGAAAAGAAGGAAAAAGAAAGAAAAGAAAAGGAAAGGAAAGAAAGGCAAAAGAAAGAAAACGTAACATTTCCTTCTTCTTCCTCTGCCTCGCGCTCACCCTCCATCTCCATTCTTCTTCTTCTTGGTTTTGCTTTCTTTTTCTTTCTTTGGCTTCAACAATAGAAACCCAAGGCTAGTGGGTGAGAAAGATCAAGTTCCAACTCCTTTCTTCTTCTCGGATTCGAAAACGGTGTTAGGGATTTCAAAACCGTCAAACACAAACCTCCCCGTTTCATCTAGATCTAAGCTTCGTTTCGCGGAGAGATAGAAGGGAAATTTGCTCACTACCACGCTACGATGCTAGGGAACCAACTTTGGAAGCGGCGTTGCGAGCGGAGATTTTACCGGATTTACTCGCGGTACCGTGTTCGCACGTTAAAGCTAACGTTAAGGTAAGGGCTCATTTCAAACTTCTAGTTTGCATTTAGGGACTTATCTGTGGTTGTGTGGAAAAGAATTTTGTTAGGGTTTGAAGTGTTGATTTGGGGGAAAATGAATCTAAGGCTTTATGGTGACCCTTTACAACTATTGTGGAAATCTGGGCTTTGCCCTCAGATGAGAACCAGGACGATCCTACCGGTTCGTACCCTACGGATGTAAATGTAGATGGGATTGCTTGACGGGAGCTATGTTAGGAGGATCTCACGGGGCGCGGGGAGATCACTCAGGGTGTTTAGCTATAGTTTTTTTTTGAGAATGATCAGATTAGGATGGCATAAAGGGAACAAATGTTTTTTTTGGATTACGTTATTTTGAACTGGAAAACTGTACCCTTACTAATATTGTCAGTATGACATCTTTGTTGGATGGGTTCCATGTATCATCTGTTGTTGTGTAAATACTTTAGATTCATATATTTTGAGAAACTTTTCCGCTGCTTGTGAATTATAATGACTCAATTATTTGTCCAAAGGTATTTCCTTATTTATTTCTCTGTTTTATTTTAATTCTTTTGAAAAAAAAAATATACCCTCGCTTTGAAAAACGGGGTGTTACATTGTGGTATCAGAGGTTTGGTTTGGTTTTCTTTGGGAGTTGTGGAACCTTGGTTATAGATTGTAGGTCAACCTATAAGTTGGGAGTTCTTATCTAATCATGCGTCGGTTTAGGTGGGTTGAGCTGTCAGATCCGCAATATTTATTATGTGTTGATGTGGTCGGAAGCTAGTTTTGGAATTATTGGAAGTAGTGTTAAGACTCTACTTGATGATGGTTTTATAGGAAAAACCATGCCGCCAAGAAGGGATGACGTTCCAAGAGCCTATGCTAATAGGGACGATCGAATGACGGAGGCTATGAATAACATGGCTGCTTCTGTTGCTGCACAGACTGCTGCCAAGACTCAACGTGATCTTGAAAAGAAGGGAAGAGAGATCCGTGCTGCAGAGTCAAGAGGGTTAGAAGACTTCCATCGTTACAATCCTCCCAAGTTTAAGGGGGACGAGAATTCAGAGAAAGCGGATCAATGGATCCAAGAAGTGGAGAAGATCTTCGAAATGATTAACTGTCAGGCAGAAGTGAAGGTCAACTATGCCACTTATATGCTATTAGGGGATGCTGAGTACTGGTGGAGGAGTGCAAGATTGTTGATGAGATTAGCTCATGAGGAGGTGAACTGGGAATCATTCAAAAAGAAGTTTTTAGACAAATACTTCCCGATGAGTACCAGGACTAAACTAGGTGATGATTTCCTGAAACTGCATCAGGGGGACATGACCGTGGGCGAATATGCTGCTAAGTTTGAATCACTATCAAGGCATTTCAGATTTTTCCGTGAAGAGATTGATGAACCATTCGTGTGTCATCGTTTCCAAGACGGACTAAAGTATGAGATTCAAGACTATGTCTTACCCTTGGGAATTCAACGTTTCCAAGTTCTTGTGGAAAAGTGTAGATAAGTTGAGGATATGAAGAATAAGAGAGCTAGCCGAGGAGGGAATTTTAACCCAGGAGGGCCTAGTTGGGTGAATTATCGGAACAAGGGAAAACAAGTTGCTAAACCTTATAATCGACCACATGATAACACCGGGGGACAAAATAACCCAGGGAACCAATACTTTGGGAGACAAGTGGGACAAGTGATACGATGTTTCCGATGTGGAGAAGATGGACATTATGCTAATGCTTGTACCTTTAACAGTCCTACTTGCTACAATTGCCATAAACCAGGACACTTTGCAAAGAATTGCAAGGCTCCAAAGGTGGAACCAGTTGTGAATGTAGCTAGGGCTACCCGTCCTACTGCTAGAGGACGCATTTATTGTGTGAGTGCTGAAGATGGGAATCCATCTGGTAGTCTGATTCAACATGACGGTGAGATCGCAGGTAACACTCTAACTGCACTTTTGATTCGGGGGCGACCCATTCCTTCATTGCTATGGATTGTGTAAATCGTTTGAAGTTATCTGTGTCTGCTTTACCTTTTGATTTGGTTGTTTTTACGCCTGCTAAGACTTTGACTGAAATTATTGTATGTTTACATTGCCATGTAATTGTCCATAATAGATATTTCTAGATTAATTTGATTTGTTTACCTCTACAATAACCCAAGGTCATTCTTGGTATGGACTGGAAGTCCTATCATTAGGTAATGATATATTGTACTCAATGTGTCGGTGTCATACTTAGTGTTTAGGTTTGGTACTAGATAGATGTTCCGTAAAAGGTGGACATATATGAGGCTTTATATGGGCGCAAGTGTCAAACACCCTTGTGTTGGTATAAGGACGGTGAAAGTATGATTGTCGGACCGGAGATGGTGCAACAGACTACAGTTAAGGTAAGGAAGATCAAGGAGAAAATGAAGACTTCACAGGATCGTTAGAAGAGTTACGCGGACAAGCGTCGCAGACTTTTAGAATTCAAACAGGGTGACCATGTATTTCTAAGAGTCACACCTACTACTGGAGTTGGTAGAGCATTGAAATCGAAGAAGTTGACTCCGAAATTCATTGGACCATATCAGATTTCTGCACGAATTGGGCCTGTTGCTTATCGGATTGCATTGCCTCCGATACTGTCAAATATTCATGACGTGTTTCATGTGTCATAGTTGAGGAAATATCTTGCAGATCCATCTCATGTGATCGAACCAGACACAATCCAACTGAAGGATAACTTGTCATTCGAAGTACCACCTGTGAGAATTGATGACATGAAGATTAAGCGGTTGAGGACCAAGGATGTTTCATTGGTCAAGGTGATTTGGAACCCAATTACTGGAGATGCGACTTGGGAACTGGAGAGCAAGATGAGAGAACAACACCCATAGTTATTTATCGACGCATAGTTTCGAGGACGAAACTAATTTTAGGGGGGTAGTAATGTAAGACCCATAATTTTAAAGTATACTTGGATACTGGCTCAGAGGCTTTTTAACCAAAGTTATTAATATTTTGGAGTTTATATGACCAAAAAGATATTTTGATGCCGATTAGAATTACTCGTCGAGGAATAAATTAAATTAACTGCGGTGAATCTTTTACGAAGAATTTAATGCGTTA
>NC_021161.2:31746952-31747429 GCF_000331145.2 Cicer arietinum
AGTATTAAGAATGGGGAATCTCTTAATATTTCTGTTTGCTTAATGTTTGTTGTGAAAATCGTTTAAGTTAAATGAGTATTAAAAATGAGGAATCTTTTAATATCTGCATTTGTTTAACGATTGTTGTGGTGGGAGTCAGTGTATGCTCATGCATTTCATTTTGGTAAATCATGCTGACCCGTGATAGGTGGCACCTCGGTAAACAGTACTGACCCGTAATAGGTGGTAAGTTTACGATTTACGTTTTGGTAAATTGTGTTTGTCCGTGAGAGACTGCACAGGTGTTTGTCCGTGAGAGACTGCACAGGTGTTTGTCCGTGAGAGACTACACCTTGGTAAATTGTGTTTGTCCGTGAGAGACTGCACAGGTGTTTGTCCGTGAGAGACTACACCCTGGTAAATTGTGTTTGTCCGTGAGAGACTACACCCTAGTAAATTGTGTTTGTCCGTGAGAGACTAAACAGGTGTTTGTCCGTG
>NC_021161.2:31747542-31760663 GCF_000331145.2 Cicer arietinum
GTGATTTTGTTATAAGTGCTAAGTGTTATGTTTTGTTTGGAATTGTGTGATTGCATGTTTGATTGCAAAACTATTTCGAAGCTCATAATGTTGTAGTGATTTGGTTATAAGTGCTAAGTGTTATGTTTTGTTTGGGATCCTGTGATAGCATGTTTGATTGCAAAACTACTTCGAAACTCATGATGTTGTAGTGATTGTGTTATAAGTGCTAGTTGTTATGTTTTGTTTGGAATTGTGTGATAGCATGTTTGATTGCAAAACTATTTCGAAACTCATGATGTTGTGGTGATCGTGTGGGAATTGCTAAGTGTTAAGATGTGGAATCGTGTATGAATGATATTGAGTTAGTTTATGTGTTTTGGAAGAATATGCAGGGAAATCGATTTCCCAATCGATTGGATGAGTTACAGGGACTTCCCTAATTTGACACAATCGAATTGCCAATCGATTGTATAAATATGTTTTTCAAAACCTTTACGAAATCGATTTGGAAATCGATTGGCAGAAAGACAGGAACTCAGCAAAACTGACAAAATCGATTTGGAAATCGATTGACATTAATACCGGGGCTCAGTCATTCATTCAATCGATTTCCCAATCGATTGAATTGAGCCCAGAGTTCAAATTTCACTAAAATCCTTCAGGAAATCGATTTCCCAATCGATTGGCCCAGTGGAAATTCTCATTTTGAGTTAGATGATCGATTGTTCAATTGATTTATCAAATTCTTGGTCAGTTATGTATTACTTGATGGATTGAGAACTTTGTTTTGACTTCATTTTTATTTGGCAAGTGTTATATGAACTTTTAGCATATGGAAAATCCTTTTCAGGTGCATGCTAAGTGGAAAGGTTATTTGTGCATTTAAAAACTTAAATGTTATGTGTTAACTGTTAATTTCGGTTGGTGACCCTTTACAACTATTGTGGAAATCTGGGCTTTGCCCTCAAATGAGAACCAGGACGATCCTACCGGTTCGTACCCTACGGATGTAAATGTAGATGGGATTGCTTGACGGGAGCTATGTTAGGAGGATCTCACGGGGCGCGGGGAGATCACTCAGGGTGTTTAGCTATAGTTTTTTTTTTGAGAATGATCAGATTAGGATGGCATAAAGGGAACATATGTTTTTTTTGGATTACGTTATTTTGAACTGGAAAACTGTACCCTTACTAATATTGTCAGTATGACATCTTTGTTGGATGGGTTCCATGTATCATCTGTTGTTGTGTAAATACTTTGGATTCATATATTTTGAGAAACTTTTCCGCTGCTTGTAAATTATAATGAGTCAATTATTTGTCCAAAGGTATTTCCTTATTTATTTCTCTGTTTTATTTTAATTCTTTTGAAAAAAAAATATACCCTCGCTTTGAAAAACGGGGTGTTACATTGTGGTATCAGAGGTTTGGTTTGGTTTTCTTTGGGAGTTGTGGAACCTTGGTTATAGGTTATAGAATTTCCAACAAATACCCTCCTGAAGGGGCGTAAATCATAATTGTACCGCCTATCACATGTCTTAGTACTAATTACCGAGGTGTAGTCATGATTTACTAGAGTGTAGCCTATAACAGAACTTAGAAACCAGTTAAATCCTCGTAAGGATAAGATGAACCAACTATCACATGGAACCATCCCGTGACCCATCAAGGTCACCACTTAACTTCGTGGCCCATCACGGTCACCACTCAACCTGTGGCCCATCGCGGTCACCACTAACACTGTGAGCCATCTCGGTCACCACAAGCTATGAAATGCATAAGCATACTCTGACTCTTTTCACCACAATCATTAAGTAATTGCAGCTATTAAAATATTCCCCATTTTTCATACTCATTTAACACTAATGATTTTTCAAACTTATCACAAAGTATACTCAAACAAATTTTCTTCCAAAAAAATTCATAACGCACAAAACTTAATCACCACAACGACATTAATATATCAGAGTTCTCCCCACCACTAACTCGGTGCTAACAGTCTCGATTCCTTTTCGAGACTCAAGGAGCTAACTACATAAACATAAATATTTTGAGTTAATAAAATACTCTTAACTTTTTCTTTTTAAACTCAATTCAAGAGTAATTAAACAAGTAACATTTTAAACTCTAACCATTTTAGTTTCAATCCAACTTTTTGCTCAAACTCTTTAACTTAGTTAAAATTTGAACTTTTTCGCAACTTTAACAACTCTAAATTTTTTTTGTAAAATTTCAACTTCAGTTCAAACTCATTTATTTGAAAATAACTTATTACGTAACTCAAACACATCAAATTTATTTATTTATTTATTTAACCGTTACTAACAAAATCGACAACATTAATCATACATCAATTTTAATTATCGCCATTTCACACCAAATTCAATCAATTCAATTCCACAACACACATATAGCACCTCAATTAAATTTCAATTCAAACATAAATCACCGAATTTCAAAACTCCACATTTTTACACATAAACCACCAAATTCCATCTCCACAAACACATAAATCACATTAAATTCATTTTCCACAATTTCATACACAAATCTCACAAATTTCCATCTCCACAAATACACATAGAGAGTCCTATATGCAATCTAAAAGTTTGGAAGAAGTCCTTACCTTAACTATCGCTTTAACAACCGTTTACGGCACTGCGATTAATTTCGCTAAAACTTTCGCTCGCATCATCGCTTCGAAAACTAGCTCACTAGTACTGTAGCGTGGCAAGGAGCAACTTTCGCTTCTGTCACTTCTCGAAAGGAAGCTTAGATGTTGAAGAAAAGTGGAGGTTTGTTTTTGAGTTTTTTTGAAAAAAAACACTAACACTTGTGTTTGTTTTCTTGAAACAGAGAAAGAAGAAAAAGAGGAGGGTGGCGTGAAAACAAGGAACGTGTACTGATTTTCTTCTTCCTTTCATATATATAATAATAATAATAATAATAATAATAATAATAATAATAATAATAATAATAATAATAATAATAATATTAATAATAATAATATTAATATTAATAATTTTATAAAAATCATCATTACACCTGTCGCATCACATCACTTCTCAAACCACTTTTCAAAAAAAAAATATTTTTTCGCCGCAATTCAATTGACAAATGAATTTTTTTTTTCTGAAAAACGCTGCATCTTAAAAAAAAAATTTCTTCGCCAAAAGATTCTTCGTAAATAAAAAAAATTATTCATCAATAAATAATTTTAATTGGGTCTCCAAATATATATTTTTGACATTTAACACACAAAATACCAAAAATTGGGCTAAAAGCATAAGAAATTCACACAAAATACTCTAAAATTGCTTAATTTATGATTTAAAAATGAAGGGTCTTACATTACTACCATCCAAAAAGAAGTTTCGTCCTCGAAACTTAAAGTACGAGTAACAACCACACTAGGTTTTCACTCCAACTCGAAATACAAGTTACAACTTATTTCACCCGACTTACTCGAATAAATTGTTGCATACCCCTTTTCATAGGGTGCTTAATAACTCTATACATTACCATTGCCGATAAGACTCTCTCGTTCCATTCAACATGATCTTGTCTACTATCAACAAGAGATTAAGGATGACTAGTTCCTCAATTTGTCAATAAGTAGCCAACAACCATGTTGATGGCTTAAACTATCTTAACCGAATTGTAATAGCGCTCTTTGCGACTAGCACTTAAGGTTATTCTAATGCACAAGCGGCCAAACAATCTTCTCAACGTCCATTGAGTTTCCCTTATTTTCCTATAACTTTGATCCTATCGATGAAGTACAATCACCCATAGCTATGTCACATAGCCTCAAAGACATCCATTTGATACAAAACATCCATTTGGTACCAAATCGAAACACTGAGTATGACACCAACACAATGAGCACCAAACAATCATTACTGCCGAGAACTCCTGAATGTCTCCATTGTCCACAAATCCTCGATTTTTCTTTAGTCGCACAACTACGCCAAATCGTAGTGTTCTTATCAATATGTTGTTCTAATTATAACTCTAATAATTTTATCCCCATATCTGCTTGGTGATCCAAGCTTCCTCAAATGTTTTCGATAACATGCCAAAACTATACTACTTATGACACAAAATTTCTTCAAGGTTAGTACTTCATTTCAAGAGTCACGTCTCCAACAAAAATCCAACTTGAATTTCATTCACCGATTAAGACCTACATTTGTCTCATGCCTAACACCTCAAATTCATGCTTCACTAGTCAATTTCTTACATACTTCGCAATTCTGCACAAACTAGAAAATAATTTTCCTACATCTACTGCCAACATTTATTATGATACTTCTCAATTTCGCCGCGTCCTTTATTTGCAGCTTGATAGTTATCTTTTTATTATGACAGATCAAACACATTGTAATCACTCCATCACTTTTCCATTTATACAAACCTTAAATTTCTACCACAAACCTTGATACATCTTCATTATAGTGATTTCAATAAATCAAGCCTTACTAGTTCCCACCAAACTTTTCCATTTCATGCTCAATTCTTCCCTACCAAACAAACATTTAACTCTGTTGATTGATAAACACAATAGCAACCCCCATGATATGTACTCAAGTAGTGCCTTTGTATCATTGGCATACCTTTATAAAAACAATGTCTGAATTACAGGTGAGATAATTCCTTTCATGAATCTTTAATTGACATAAGCTACAACTCTATGTGCTGCTCCAACAAGTTTTCTTGGCACATTTTCCAAAATTTAGTTCACTCGCTGGATTCTTATTCCTTCTCAACCTTCATCAAGATGCAAACTGAAAGAATCAAACAATCGAACGTCCTAAAGAACTATTTCTCAAATGTTCCCAATAAGTATTTCCTATAGAATAATTAGCTATAAACCTCATCCTCATAACTTTGCAGTAAAATATCTCAAATACCCACATATTTTTCATCGTCCATCTAGTCACTGAAACACTCATTTTAAATCTTAACGCTTGACTTCCCAAGACCAACATCTAAACCATAAATCATTTGTTACATTTCTTCTTTTTCACTCTCTATCATTAAATAAAATTCTAAAATATGATCCTCGAAATCTCCAAATACTCATCACACTGTCTAATTCCATCCATTTCATCTTAAGATACAGTACAAGGTCTTATTCATCATTAACTCTAATCGTCTTAGTAATCTCACTAGTTAAAAACTCTTCTAATCATAACACAATATTTTTAGTAGATCTTCAAACACTCTCATCCATAACCTGAATTATTTATCCCTTGCCTACCTCAACTACCTCAATTATACAAGTTTAAGGCGTCACTTGGTCCTCCATCCAACCTTGTGGATTTTAAATCATTGACTTAAAGATCAACCATCTTAGGGTCCCAAATCAAATCTTTAATAATCCCTCCGACTTATCAAAATATTCACACTCTCCTAGTAATTATGATCCTTTAATAGACACTCAATGCTTACATTGCTACAATCTCTAAGTATTCTCGTACTCAATACTTCCAATGCCACTTAATAGTAACATGCGGTTTAATACATCAAGGCTTAACTCCTTGTGTTTATCCAGACTTCACCCGAAATCCACACTGACACGTCTATAGTTTCATCTAAAATCACTATCCATACTTACCATCTCCTAATCCACACAGAGATTTGTCACTTATCGAAGAAATATATATTCTCACTCCTATAATCGTCATGAGATTCATACTTAACAATCTGAGTCGCGAATTTAGTTTAACTCGAATGCTCGACATTACCCCTCAAGGTATCGAATATTCCTGAAAGTGTACTTTATCTAACCAAGGTAGTATTTACCCCTAACGTGCATCGCCCCTTAACTTCAATACAAGTCTTTTTCGTTGATACCTAAGCACCAAATGCTATTCCAAATGGAATCTCAGTCTTCTCAATAATTCCATGGTGTTCACACCTTTTTGAAAGTTATCAAACTTCCTCCAGTCTCATCTCGAAATCTACCAGGCGAACATCTAATACTCTTCTTAAAAAGCTCCCCAGTTAGATATTTACATGAAACCATCTATTAGTCCAACTTTAATCCATCCATACCTATCATCTTCGAGTTACCATCAACAACATAGCCTCTGTATCTTTGGAACCACTTCATAAATCCCATGCCGTCATGATTCGCCTCAACCTTTCCTGACAATTGATCATTTCGAAGATCTTATCCACTTTTTGAATCCACTTATCAGCTTTTTTTGGGCTCTCCTCACCCTTGAACTTTGGAGGATTGTAACGATGAAAATCTTCCAATCCCTTTGACACAACAGCACGAGTCTCTATTTCCCTCTTCTCCAGATCCCGCAGAGTCTTCGCAGCAGTCTGTGCAGCAATAGAAGCAGGCATGTTATTCATAGCTTCAACCATTTGATCATCCCTGTAGTACCCTAATTTTGTCCAATTTATTAAAATAAATAAAAAAAGGAAATATATTAAAAAGGGAAATAAAAAATATTACAATAAATAGGCTAATTAATTTACAATTTCAAATCTAATTACAATTCAAAAATCAAATCAAATTACAATTTTAATTTACAGTTGCAATCAAATTATAACCAAATCAAACTACAACATAAATTTTAAGTCAAATCAATTTACAATTTAAGAACAAATAGAGAAAAAAAAGCCATGCCAGCTACTACATGCTTTGTTTGTTTTCCTTTTCGCATCATTGCCTTGCTCCGGCTGCTTGCCTCATTTGAATTTTTCTGTTGATGCTTGAAGCACCCTCCTTGTGCCTTTTGTAGCTAATTAAAAACATTTTTTTTACTAGTCAGTCTTAACACACATGATAAAACCTAAAAGACAAATTTTTGAGTTAAAGAAAAAGAAACTAAAGGACAAATAAAAGCTCAGCAATGAACATATCAAAACACCTAAGCTAAAACCATGAAGGTATCAGAGGTGCAGAAAAATGCAGTTGATGAGCAAAGAAAATGAAACATCAAACTAGGAACAGAGGCACAGATAAGAAAGCAACTAAACAAATAAAAAACTCTATAAATGCATCTTTTTAATTTTCAAAGAGGGGGAGGAGAAATCTAAGATTAACACCACTGATAAAAAGAAAACGGATACAAAATAAGGAGAAGAGGAAGAAATCAGAGATATCAGTAACAAACAACAAATAGAAATCACAAAGGTACTTTTTTTTACAATAAATCTATTTTTTTTATCTTCACCATACAACTACTATTTTGCTTAAAAAAATGTAGTTTTTTATTTGTAAGAGTAAAGATTGATGAATGAAACATATAGAAATAAGATTAAAAACTTGAACCTGTGCCTGATGTTATCCTGGCCGTCGCCATTGTCGCTGCTCGTCGTGGTCGCTGCTCGCCGTTGTCGCTGCTCGCCGTTTCTTCGTCCTTCTTCGTTTTCGCTTCTTTTTGTTCGCTGCATAGCCACTGTTCTGAATTTTGTCGCCGCCTCCCTTAATGTGGTCGCACTCCTTAAGTAGAAATTAGGGTTTCAGATTCATGCTTCAACCTTCTTTTGTTAAGTTGGGTTTGGGCTCTTTTCAGATTTTGTTTTTAAGTTAAGTTGGGCCTAAACACAAAAAACAAAGATCTTGTTCAAACTCAGCCCTTTTTAAACCTTTTTATTTTATTTTATTCTATTTATTTATTTATTCATTTATTTATTCATTCACTTGTTTATTTTAATGAACTAATCTAAAATGGATTTATTTATTAGATGTGACTCTTTTTAATCTTTGAGTTGTTAGGACACAAGTGGTACAACTTGATAGTTCTAAAACTCTCTTTATTTATTTATTTATTTATTTATTTGTTTTATTTTATTTTATTTTATTTATTTTATTTTATTTTATTCTATTTATTTATTTATTTATTTATTCATTTATTTATTTTAATGAACTAATCTCAAATCGACTTATTTATTAGATGTAACTCTTTTTTATCTTTGAGTTGTTAAAACACAAGTTATACTACTTGGTGGTTTTAAAACTCAATTTAAAAATCGAGAATAATAAAAAAAAGTAGACGATTAAATTAGATGTGACATCTTCTTTATTCCTTGAGTTTTGGGACACAAGTTGTTAACTTGATCGTCTTAAAACTCATATTACAAAATTTTTATTCAAATAAAACTCTTTTATTTTTCTATTTTGTCAAAAACATTTTTTTATCACCAGACAAATTTTCTTTAAAACACATTCAACACATCCGCATTTTTTTAAGAACTACGTAGCTTTGATTTCTCCATCGCACCGGGAGATACGTAGGAGCAAGATCACATTCTTGTCAAGCACATTAATAAATTTTATTTTATTTTCGTTTTTTATTCCTTAAGCACATTTATTCCAAAATAATATTTAAAAAATAATAATAGTCGTTATTCATATTTAATAATAAGGATAAATAATTATATTTAAGTTAAAATTAATTTTGCACAATTAATTATAGGTAATCGTTGTTTTAACGGATGTCGTAGGGTGCTAATACCTTCCCTACGCATAATCGACCCCCGAACTTAAAATTTGGTTTCGAAGACCATTTTTTTTATTTTTTCTATTTTTAAGGGTTTCCCAATATTTTTCCTATTTTAAAATAAATTTTGGTGGTGACTCCATTGAATTCGAGAAACACTCGAAATTTTAGGCCGCGACAATCCCCATTGACGTTGACTCTTGCAGCATCATCCCTTCTTGGAGGCATTGTTTCCTCAAAAACAACATCAAGAAGAAATCTCAACACCCCTTAGAATAATTCCAAAAATAACTTTCAACTACATCAATACATAACAACTGCACCAGACCTGACAACTTAGACAACTTAACCCGACGCATGATCAAATAACAACTCCCAACCTACAGATTAACCTACAATCTAAACCAAAGCTCTCCTATCAAAGAACACCTCATACATTCATTCAAAATGTTATATATTCACAATAGTCATTCTACATAATTGCATTCATATCTCATGACATGAAATTGTTTCTTTTGGAAAATGAACTGGCATTTTGCATCAATTTTCAGGATTGTTGGGGAATCATAAGAACCTTAGTCATGTGTTAAATTAAAGTGGACAATGGGATTGGAAAAGAGAAAAACTTTAGTTTTAAAGTTCAAACAACCTGATTTGAAAAGTTTTAGAGACATTAGCAATCAAATGAAAACTATACAACGTGAGAGTCTTTCGCAAATATGGGAAGATCCTAAATCTCTTGGCAGTAAATGTGCAAATAGGGGCACTCACAACATTGGCTCAGTACTACGACCCTCTCTTAAGATGTTTCACCTTTCAAGACTTTCAGTTGGCCCCAACATTAGAGGAATTTGAGCGAATGTTGGGTTATTCTCTAGAGAAAGGAAATTCTTATTGATATACTGGGCAACCACCGAGTTTGGATGCAATTTCTGAAGTGTTGAAAATCGACATAGGAGAGTTGGCAATTACAAAAGAAGAAAAAGGAGCCATTCATGGTTTTTCAAGAAAATATCTAGAGCAAAAGTGCCACAATTTAGCCGTTAAAAAAGAATGAAATGCTTTTATAGATGTTTTGGCTCTAATTATCTATGGTATTGTTTTATTCCCAAACCTTGATAATTTTGTTGATTTTGCTGCTATCAATGTCTTCTTAGCTTTTAACAAACATAAACAAAACCCAATTCCTGCGATTCTTGCTGATTTATACTACTCTCTACATATGCGACATGAGAAGAAAGGGAGAACAATTTTGTGTTGTGCTCTAGTGTTGTATATCTGGTTTATGTCTCATATGTTCAAGAGAGGGTATCATGTTGGAATTAAAAATAATCGTGAATGGGCTTAGAGTATAGCTAGCCTTACGAGGGACACAATTTCATGGTATCAAGTTTGGATGCAATTTCTGAAGTGTTGAAAATCGACATAGGAGAGTTGGCAATTACAAAAGAAGAAAAAGGAGCCATTCATGGTTTTTCAAGAAAATATCTAGAGCAAAAGTGCCACAATTTAGCCGTTAAAAAAGAATGAAATGCTTTTATAGATGTTTTGGCTCTAATTATCTATGGTATTGTTTTATTCCCAAACCTTGATAATTTTGTTGATTTTGCTGCTATCAATGTCTTCTTAGCTTTTAACAAACATAAACAAAACCCAATTCCTGCGATTCTTGCTGATTTATACTACTCTCTACATATGCGACATGAGAAGAAAGGGAGAACAATTTTGTGTTGTGCTCTAGTGTTGTATATCTGGTTTATGTCTCATATGTTCAAGAGAGGGTATCATGTTGGAATTAAAAATAATCGTGAATGGGCTTAGAGTATAGCTAGCCTTACGAGGGACACAATTTCATGGTATCATAGAGAGCAAGGGGTGGAGGAAGTAATATGTCAATGCAGAGATTTTCCAAATGTGCCTCTCATGGGAACCAAAGGATGTATTAATTACAATCCAGCGGTAGCTTTGAGATAACTTGGCTATCCTATGTTGGAAAAACCAGATGAAAAGTCGTTGGAAGCTTTTATTTTGCACAATACGGGTATAGTAGACCCACCGATGTTGCGAAGGATAAGTCGAGCTTGAGAAAAGATCATCAAAAAAGGAAAAGCACTTGGATGCAGAAGTTGTAGCACAAAAGAACCCTATCAACAATGGGTAAATATCTGAACCTATCCTTGCCACCAATGAAGAAATAGGAGAACTTTGCTAAAATCTGAAGAGGAGAAAAAAGAGCTGCAAGCAAAGTTAGAAAAAGTCACCCAAGAGAATGAGAACTTACGATCAGAAAACACTTGTAAAAATCAGTTTATTGAAAGAAGTAACAAGAGGTTGAAAGTTGAAAAAGAAAATAAACTTGACATACAAGATTGTTTGAGAGGTGCAAATGAAGAGTTAGATGTGCGAAAGCAAGAAAAGAATGCAGCTATCGAAGAGGCCTATATGTGGAAGCAGTTGTGGACAAAATCCGCAAGCTCTGAAAAGAAGATAAAAAAAGAGTTTGAAGATTTAAAGAAACAACTGAAAGAAATGATAGCTGAGTATGAGAGTCAAGTAAGGAATGAGAGGCAACACAAAGAAGAAATTGAAGAACTACTCTCAAAACATCAAGACACACTAAGAATAGAAATGGAGAATTCTAGTGAGCTGAAAAATTACATTGATTAACAAGAAAAGATCTATAGTGACCTAAAGGGTGAAACCATATATTGGGAGGATCGATTTATGGTGTTGCTAAGTCAATTAAAGAATCAAGAGATCTATAAAGAGCTGGAAGATAAAGGAAGACATTGGAAAGACTGCTTTTCAAATTTGGCAATGCTAGCTAATCAAGCAGTCTTAAAAATTCCAAAGCATCTAAGAGAGATTGATGCAGTAATGCATCCGTTGAATACTCCAGTCAAAGTCTACAAGTTCGTTGAATATTGCAAAAATTTGATAGAAGAATTGGAGGAGAAGATTGGTTGTCCTATTAAAAGAGAAGATTGAAATCCCTTAGTCAATGTAGTTTTTAATTTGAATATGATGTACTCTTTTTCTTATCAATGAAGGATTTTCTATTTTGATTTCCAGTCCTCATATTTTCTTCACTAATAATTTGTTCTTGCTATTACCTAAGGTGTATGATTCCTCACTATCCAACTATCATAATTAACTAATTTATTTTATTTCCATCACATTCATATTTTAATACTCATAGAAATTTTATTTATTTATTTATTATTATTTTTTTAATAAAAAAAACAGAAAAAAATCAATAAAGCTGTTTCCACGACACCCTTATCGAACGCGCGCGAATTCCAAGATTATGGATGAACTCGAGCAAAACCAAGAGGTGATAAGAACGAATGTCAACCAACTGAAGGAAAAGGTCGATCGAATCTTCAAAGCTATACAGGCTTTGGCAAGGAAGGAGAATACATATGGGGATCCTCCAATTGTAAATGAAGAACACCAAACTACTCCCTCTCATCCACCGGGTTTTACCCCGACTAACCAACAATTCTGCACAGCAGTTATGCAATTTCCTATATATGGTCTACCACCTGGTTATACTCCGCCTGTAGTCATCAACGCCATAGAAAATAACCAAAACCACTCAGTTGTCAACCCCCAAAACTTAAACCAATCACAAATCCCACCTCATCTGGGATATGTGCCACCCCAAAACACTATACCCACAGAAAATATTCCATATAGTGTACCTCAAGTGCCCCATTTTGATGCTAATGAGAATTGGCATCAACCTCACATTGGGGATGATACACAATCAAAGGAAAAATTCCGTGTCTTAGAAGAGCGAATAAAAGCAATTGAGGGGCATAATGTATTCCATGTCTTAGAGGAGCGAATAAAAGCAATTGAGGGGCATAATGTTTATGGTCTCGAAGCTTTCAACATTGGTTTGGTTCCTCATGTGACTATCCCTCCAAAATTCAAGGTTCCTGACTTTGAAAAATACAAAGGCAACACATGTCCTAAAAATCATCTTACTATGTATTGCAGAAAAATGGCTTCTCATGCTCATAACGATAAACTTCTCATTCATTTTTTTCAAGATAGTTTGAGTGGGGCATCGTTAAGTTGGTATATGCATCTTGAGCGAAGTCGTATTCGTTCGTGGAAAGACTTGGCTGATGCTTTCTTGAGGCAATACAGGTACAACATTGACATGACCCCTGATAGGATGCAATTGCAAAATTCATTGAAAAAGGACAACGAAGCTTTCAAATAATACGTGCAACGGTGGAGGGAAATGGCATCACAAGTAGAACCTCCTTTATCTGAAAAAGAAATGGTTGGTATGTTTATGGATACTCTCCAATCACCTTTTTATGATAAGATGAATGGGAGTATGTCATCAAACTTTTCTGACCTTGTCATCATAGGAGAAAGGATAGAAAGTGGGATGAGGAGTGGCAAGATCGTATGTGCAGCAACTAGCATAAAAAGACCCCAAGCGACATTCACAAAAAAGAAAGAAGGGGACACGAACGCTGTAATGGTAAACCCTAGAGTCTCCTATTTTCCACCCATCAATTCTTATCGACCCCCAAACTTCCAACCCCCGATACCACAAACTCCTTATATTCCTTATCCATATGTGGCCGCAACCACACAAGCTTCATACCCTCAATATCACCCTTCAAGACCACCTTTTTATCAACCACCACCT
>NC_021161.2:31760952-31763527 GCF_000331145.2 Cicer arietinum
CCAACAAAGTCAATGGAACCAAAAACCAATCTCAAATCATTACAGCCCACCTGCCAATTGAGAAAAAAGAATAACCCGTTTTGGTCCAATTCCCGTCACGTACAGCCAATTGTTGCCTCACTTACTTCAAAAGTAGTCTTGAGGCCAATGAAACCTCTAGAACCACCATTCCCGAAATGGTATAATCCAAACGCCAAATGTGAATACCATGCCGGAGCTGTGGGGCACTCCGTCGAAGATTGTCAAGCCTTAAAAACTAAAGTGCAAGAATCGATTAATTCAAAATGGCTTACCTTCAAGGAAGACGGTCCTAACATAGGGAATAATCCTTTGCTGGGTCACGGAGATGCCGCTGTCAATCTCATTGAAGAAGAGATAGACCAGTACACAAAAGATGATTATGTATCGACCATAGAGCCATGCATGGAAAAAAATAGATATTTTCCAAGACAAAGAGAATCCTAAGCCAATTCATAGTGGGAAAAATGCAATAATTGTTCAAGCACCAACCTCTTTTCCTTATGAAAATAACAAAGCGGTTCCATGGAGTTATGAAGTCACATCCCATTTAGTAAATCATCAATCATGTGATATCTTTAAGCCTCAAGGTACTGATATCACCAATATTTCAGGGATTGGCGGGATGACCCGAAGTGGTCGAGTATACACTCCTGAAGAACTTAGGAAAAAGGAAGGTCGTGGAGAAAAAGGGAAGGATGTTGTGTATCATGCCATAAAAGGATCAGAAACTTGCAAAAAGACAATACCTGAAGAAGAAGCTAACGAATTTTTGAAGTTTATCAAGCAAAGTGAGTATAAGGTGGTAGATCAACTAAATCAAACCTCTTCTAAGATATCTGTTCTTTCTTTGTTATTAAACTCTGAAGCGCATAGAAGAACACTGATGAAAGTTTTAAATGAGGCCCATGTTACTCATGATATTACTATGGACCAGTTTGATGGAGTTTTCGATAATATCACCGCCAGTAGCGGGTTGAGTTTTAGCGATGTAGAATTACCAACTGAGGGGATGGAGCATAATAAAGCACTACACATCTGTGTGAGGTGGCATGATCATATTCTTGCACGAGTGCTAGTTGATAACGGTTCATTGTTAAATGTTATGCCGAAATCGACACTTTCAAAACTTTTTGTTGATGGGGTTTGTTTGAAGCCGGGTGCTATGGTGGTGAAAGCGTTTGATGGATCCAGAAGACAAGTTGTTGGTGAGATTGACCTACTGATTCAAATCGGACCCCATAACTTTGGAATAACCTTCCACGTTATGGATATTAAACCGGCGTACAGTTGCCTTTTAGGGAGACCGTGGATTCACGCTACTGGAGCAGTGACATCCACTCTCCACCAAAAGCTAAATTTTATAGTGAACAATAAGCTGGTGATAATATCTGGGGAAGAAGATATGATAGTGAGTCATCAATCTTCTACAGGATATATTGAAGAAGTAGAGGAAGCCATGGAGACTTCCTTCCAAGCATTAGAAATCACCAATGCTGTCTTCATGGGTGAAGGATTTCGTTTAAAAGAACTAAAACTATCTACCACGTCATTGAAGTCTACAAAATCCATGTTGGAAGGATGAGCTTTTGTTAAATTTGGGAAATTGATAGAAATACCTACCAAAGCTGATCAAGAGAACGCTGTAAAAGAAAAACGAGAAAGCAAGCTAGCTCATTGGGAAAACCGGGTACCAAATGCACAAAAGATCCCTATTTGTGACATTCATCAAACCTTTCAAAGTGCTGGAATAATATACGCTGATCAAGTGGTTGTTGTAGAAGAGGATCGTGTTGATGGTGATACCCTCAAATTGATGTACCCTTGTTCTCCAAATACCAATCTCAATAATTGGAAGATCACCGAGTTTCCCGTGTTTGTTAATTCCTGTTCAAAGTAATTGTGTATTTTAACTCCTTTTGCTCTGCCCAAGGCTATAAGGATAACTAATAGGGCACATGTATTTCAATTACGTACTTATTATCAATAAATGCATTTTTGAATTCTCCAGTTGTTTTTGTTTTTCTCTTTTCTTTTTAGGAAATCTTTATTCATATTTCTTTTTTTCTTTTCATTTTTCTTAATTTAAACCATGCAGAGTCGAAAATGAATATGTTGAAAATAGCAGCGCTTGAACACTTTCTTGTAATTTTGAACACCCAATTAATCACGCTGACGAGGATTGTGAAGACAATTGTGAACCTCCCCCAGAACTAGAAAGGTTAATTGAACAAGAAGCTAAGATAGTCCAACCCTATCAAGAACCTGCTGAGGTGATCAATTTAGGGACTGAACATGATAAGAAAGAAGTTAAAATTGGCATGTCTATGAAAGAAAGTGAACGAGAAAAGCTGGTTAAACTTTTATTTGATTATGTGGATGTCTTTGCATGGTCATACCAGGATATGCCTGGGCTAGATACTAACATAGTTGAACACAAGCTACCACTCAAGCCTGAATGTGCTCCAATTAAACAAAAATTGAGGAGGATGAGGCCTGATATGTCACTTAAAATTAGAGAAGAAGTCAAGAAACAATTTGATGCTGGTTTCTTAGC
>NC_021161.2:31784797-31794518 GCF_000331145.2 Cicer arietinum
GTTTCATGACATGATGCATAAGGAAATAGAGGTTTACGTGGACGATATGATTGCAAAATCTCGGACCGAAGAAGACCATGTTCTTAACCTTCAAAAGTTGTTTGTGCAACTAAGGAAGTTCAAACTCCGTTTAAACCCTTCTAAATGCACTTTTGGTGTAAGATCAGACAAGTTACTTGGGTTTATCGTTAGTCAAAAAGGGATAGAAGTGGATCCAAATAAAGTAAGAGCAATACAAGAAATGCCCGTTCCACACACGAAAAAAGAAGTTCGCGGCTTTTTGGGCAGATTGAATTACATTGCCAGGTTCATATCGCATCTCACCGCTACATGCGAGCCAATTTTCAAGTTGTTGCACAAAGACCAAAAGGTTGAATGGAATGAGAATTGTCAAAAAGCTTTCGAAAAGATTAAGCAATACTTGTCAAAACCTCCAATATTAGTGCCTCCAGTTCCTGGAAAACCGCTTATTATGTATCTGACAGTACTTGACGATTCAATGGATTGTGTATTGGGGCAGCATGTTGAATCTGGTAAAAAAGAACATGCTATTTATTATTTGAGCAAAAAGTTCACCAGCTGTGAAACAAGGTATTCACTAATAGAACGAACATGTTGCGCATTAGCATGGGCTGCTCGTCGGTTGAGGCAATATATGTTATGTCATACAACTTGGTTGGTGTCTAAAATGGACCCAATTAAGTATATCTGTGAGAAACCTGCTCTTACTGGAAGGATTGCTCGTTGGCAGATGTTGTTATCAGAATACAGCTTGATATACGTTACACAAAAAGCTATAAAAGGAAGTGCCCTAGCAGAGTATTTGACCCAACAAACTGTAGAAGATTATCAATCAATGCAGTGTGAATTCCCCGATGAAGGCATCATGACTTTATTTGAAGAGAATGAATCACCTGATAAAGAAAAATGGACGCTGGTGTTTGATGGTGCTTCTAACGCGTTAGGTCATGGAATTGGGGCAATTTTGATTTCTCTGGAGAACCAGTTCACTCCATTTACGGCTAGATTGTGTTTTGATTGCACAAACAATATTGCAGAATATGAGGCATGTGTCCTGGGCATTAAAACAGCCATTGAGTCAAAGATAAAAGTTCTTGAGGTATATGGAGGCTCATCTTTGGTTATCCATCAAACAAAAGGAGAGTGGGAAACTCGAGATTCCAAATTGATTCCGTATCATACACATATCAAAGAATTGGTAGAAAACTTCGAGCATATCACTTTTCACCATATTCCTCGAGAAGAAAATCAAATGGCTGATGCCTTGGCCACATTGTCACCAATGTTCAAAATAAGCGTCGGTCAGGATGTGCCAGTCATAAAAATTCAACAAAAGGATAAGCCAGCATATTGCTTATCGATAGAAGAAGAGCTTGATAACAAACCATGATTTTATGATATCAAATCCTATGTTAAGAATAAGGAATATCCATCAAGTATTTCAGAGAACGACAAAAGGGTTTTCAGGAGGTTGTCAATGAACTTCTTCTTAAATGGTGATGTGCTTTATAAGAGGAATCATGATATGGTTCTCCTCAGATGTGTGGATAAAGCAGAAGCAGAAAAGATCATTCAAGAGATTCACGAAGGTTCTTTTGGAACTCTATTGCTTATCGATAGAAGAAGAGCTTGATAGCAAACCATGGTTTTATGATATCAAATCCTATGTTAAGAATAGGGAATATCCATCAGGTATTTCAGAGAACGACAAGAGGGTTTTGAGGAGACTCTCAATGAACTTCTTCTTAAATGGTGATGTGCTTTACAAGAGAAATCATGATATGGTTCTCCTCAGATGTGTGGATCAAGCTGAAGCAGAGAAAATTATTCAAGAGGTTCATGAAGGTTCTTTTGGAACTCATGCAAATGGACATGCAATGGCAAGAAAAATCTTGAGGGCTGGCTACTATTGGTTGACCATGGAATCCGACTGTTTTAGTCACGTAAAGAAATGTCACAAATGTCAAATATATGCTGATAGAGTACATGTACCGCCCACCTCTTTGAATGTTTTAACATCACCATGGCCGTTTTCAATGTGGGGGATGGATGTTATTGGACTCATCGAGCCTAAAGCTTCCAATGGTCACCGGTTTATCCTGGTAGCTATTGATTATTTCACAAAATAGGTTGAAACCGCTTCTTATGCCAATGTACGAGAAGTGTGGTTCTCAAATTCATCAAAAGAGAATTGATTTGTCGATATGGCTTGCCAAACAAGATAATCACTAATAACACGACTAATTTGAATAACAAAATGATGAAAGAGTTGTGTGATAGTTTCAAAATTCAGCACAATAATTCTTCGCCATATCGTCCAAAAATGAACGGGGTTGTAGAAGCAGCAAATAAAAATATCACGAAGATCATACAAAAGATGGTGGAGACATATAAGGATTGGCATGAAATGTTTCCCTTTGCATTACATGGCTATAGAACCTCTGTTCGTACCTCAACAGGGACAACTCCTTTCTCATTGGTATATGGAATGGAAGCGGTACTTCCCATTGAAGTTGAAATTCCCTCGATCAGAGTCTTGATGGAAACAAAACTGGAAGAGGCTGAGTGGGCTCAATCACGATTTGACCAATTAAATCTCATAGAAGAAAAAATAATGATAGCTCTATGTCAAGGCCAGCTATATCAAAAAAGACTTAAAAAGGCATACGAGAAAAAAGTTAGTCCTCGAGAGTTTCAAGAAGGGTACTTAGTGTTAAAGAAAATATTGCCCATAAAAAAAGATGCTCGTGGAAAATAGACCCCGAATTACGAAGGACCATATATTGTGAAAAAATATTTTTCTGGGGGAGCTCTAATACTCGCAGAAATGGATGGAGATGACCTTCCACTTCTAGTAAATTCAAATGCAGTCAAAAAATATTATGCTTAAAAAAAATGGGCTCGCTAGGTTGAAAACCTGAAAAGGCGACCTAAGCAAAATTAGAGCATCCCGATGGATTGGAAACTTGGAAGAGCAGTCCATGCAAAAGTTAGGGACAAAAAAATCAAGCACTTCAAACTGGGGAAATTATTATTCTTGGAAGCTGATTATTAGGATTTCCAAATTACAAGAATGACTAGTATTTGTTATGCCTCCACCTAAATCAAACATACTCGTCGCCACGTTGTAACCTCTACCTCAATTGTTTTGCTTTCAATGTAAGGAATGTACATTTTTCAATATTATCATTCGATGTTGTACGTTACACACTTTATATACCAATCCAGTTTCATTATTGATTGTTCTAAAATTTTGTTTTATGATAATAAACGTTGGAATTTGAAATATGTGAAAATATAAAAGTATTTTTAAATATTTTGACACTTGAAAAATATATACATGGGAACTCGTTTGATTCTCAAGATATATGAGTGTGTGAAAATTAATAAGGAGGGTAATCATTTTAAACAATGGATTTTGCTTCGCCTCGAAAAAGCGGTCACACGAGACATACTGGAGTCGTCATGCAAAAAATGGTTGTTATCTTCATTCATTGAATCTTGGAACGTAGAAGAGCATAAGGATCGGGGAATCAAAAAATGAACAAAAATTGATTTATAATACATGACACACATAATTTACTCATACTCACATGATCCATGCATCTTCATTGACACTTTACCTATACTCGATGCATAACATGTGAGTCATTTGTACCTTATCGTTCGAATTGCAAGTATCATATACTTATTCTCCCTCTTTATCTACCTTCAAGATTTGACCAATTACGATCTATGCATCGGTAAACAATCCGAAGACGATCATTTGTTTCTATAGATCTACGCATCAGTAACCAATCTGAAGACGATCATTTTTAATTTCTATAGATCTACGCATCGGTAAACAATCCGAAGACAATCACTTTAATTTCTACGATCTACGCATCGGTAAACAATCCGAAGACGATCATTTTCATTTCTATCGATCTACGCATCGGTAACCAATCCGAAGACGATCATTTTTGTTTCTATCGATCTACGCATCGGTAAACAATCCAAAGACGATCATTTTCATTTCTATCGATCTATGCATCGGTAACCAATTGGAAAACGATCATTTTTGTTTCTATCGATCTACGCATCGGTAACCAATCCGAAGACGATCATTTTTGTTTATGTCAATCTATGCATCAATAGTTTAATCCGAAGACGATCATTTTGCACATTTAAAAAAAATTGCATTATTTCCCACTTTAACATTTCAAGGGCACTTTAATACACGCGTTCGTTATTGAACAAAATTTAGGTCCTTATATTTACTTATCTCTTACTTCTTGATAATATGAAAATGAAAACCATTGTTATTCATATTTTCATATTTTTCAAGTAAAATATAATTAAATAGGGGCAGCTGTAGTACCCTAATTTTTTCCAATTTATTAAAATAAATAAAAAAAGGAAATATATTAAAAAGGGAAACAAAAATAATTACAATAAATAGGCTAATTAATTTACAATTTCAAATCTAATTACAATTCTAAAATCAAATAAAATTACAATTTTAATTTATAGTTGCAATCAAATTATAACCAAATCAAACTACAACATAAATTTGAAGTCAAATCAATTTACAATTTAAGAACAAAAAGAGAAAAAAAAGGCCATTCCAGCTACTACATGCTTTGTTTGTTTTCCTTTTTGCAGCATTGCCTTGCTCCGGCTGCCTGCCTCATTTGAATTTTTCTGTTGCTGCTTGAAGCACTATCCTTGTGCCTTTTGTAGCTAATTAAAAACATTTTTTCTACTAGTCAGTCTTAACACACATGATAAAAACTAAAAGACAAATTTTTGAGTTAAAGAAAAAGAAACTAAAGGACAAATAAAAGCTCAGCAATGAACAAATCAAAACACCTAAGCTAAAACCATGAAGGTATCAGAGGTGCAGAAAAATGCAGTTGATGAGCAAAAAAAAACGAAACATCAAACTAGGAACTAGAAACAGAGGCACATATAAGAAAGCAACTAAACAAATAAAAAACTCTATGAATGCATCTTTTTAATTTTCAAAGAGGGGGAGGAGAAATCTAAGATTAACACCACTGATAAAAAGAAAACGGATACAAAATAAGGAGAAGAGGAAGAAATCAGAGATATTAGTAACAAACAACAAATAGAATTCGCAAAGGTACTTTTTTTTACAATAAATCTATTTTTTTTATCTTCACCATACAACTACTATTTTGCTTAAAAAAATGTAGTTTTTTATTTGTAAGAGTAGAGATTGATGAATGAAACATATAGAAATAAGATTAAAAACTTGAACCTGCGCCTGATGTTATCCTGCCCGTCGCCATTGTCGCTGCTCGTCGTGGTCGCTGCTCGCCGTTGTCGCTGCTCGCCGTTGTCGCTGCTCGCCGTTTCTTCGTCCTTCTTCGTTTTCGCTTCTTTTTGTTCGCTGCCTAACCACTGTTCTGAATTTTGTGGCTGCCTCCCTTAATGTGGTCACATTCCTTAAGTAGAAATTAGGGTTTTAGATTCATGCTTCAACCTTCTTTTGTTAAGTTGGGTTTGGGCTCTTTTCAAATTTTGTTTTTAAGTTAAGTTGGGCGCAAACACAAAAAACAAAGATCTTGTTCAAACTCAGCTCTTTTTAAACCTTTTTATTTTATTTTATTTTATTTATTTATTTATTCATTCACTTATTTATTTTAATGAACTAATCTAAAATCGATTTATTTATTAGATGTGACTCTTTTTAATCTTTGAGTTGTTAGGACACAAGTGGTACAACTTGATAGTTCTAAAACTCTCTTTATTTTTATTTATTTATTTATTTATTTTGTTTTATTTTATTTATTTTATTTTATTTTATTCTCTTTATTTATTTATTTATTCATTCATTTATTTATTTTAATGAACTAATCTCAAATCGACTTATTTATTAGATGTAACTCTTTTTTATCTTTGAGTTGTTAAAACACAAGTTGTACTACTTGATGGTTTTAAAACTCAATTTAAAAATCGAGAATAATAAAAAAAGTAGACGATTAAATTAGATGTGACATCTTCTTTATTCCTTGAGTTTTGGGACACAAGTTGTACAACTTGATCGTCTTAAAAATCATATTTCAAAATATTTATTCAAATAAAACTCTTTTATTTTTCTATTTTGTCAAAAACATTTTTTTATCACTAGACAAATTTTCTTTAAAACACACTCAACAAATCCGCATTTTTCTAAGAACTACGTAGCTTTGATTTCTCCATCGCACCGGGAGATACGTAGGAGCAAGATCACATTCTTGTCAAGCGCATTAATAAATTTTATTTTATTTTCGTTTTTTATTCGTTAAGCACATTTATTCCAAAATAATATTTAAAAAATAATAATAGTCGTTATTCATATTTAATAATAAGGATAAATAATTATATTTAAGTTAAAATTAATTTTGCACAATTAATTATAGGTAATCGTTGTTTTAACGGATGTCGTAGGGTGCTAATACCTTCCCTACGCATAATCGACCCCCGAACTTAAAATTTGGTTTCGAAGACCATTTTTTTTATTTTTTCTATTTTTAAGGGTTTCCCAATATTTTTCCTATTTTAAAATAAATTTTGGTGGTGACTCCATTGAATTCGAGAAACACTCGAAATTTTAGGCCGCGACAATCCCCATTGACGTTGACTCTTGCAGCATCATCCCTTCTTGGAGGCATTGTTTCCTCAAAAACAACATCAAAAAGAAATCTCAACACCCCTTAGAATAATTCCAAAAATAACTTTCAACTACATCAATACATAACAACTGCACCAGACCTGACAACTTAGACAACTTAACCCGACGCATGATCAAATAACAACTCCCAACCTACAGATTAACCTACAATCTAAACCAAAGCTCTCCTATCAAATTGTAACACGCCGAGTTTTAACAGCACGAGTGTATTTTTTTTTTCAAACAAATTTAAATTCATAAATCAATGAAATACCTTTGGATAAAATATTAAGTTGTTACGCAAACGACAAAAGTCATAACTAATTACATCATAATTACCAACAACCTAAAATTGTTTTTGGAATTAAAATCCAAAGTATTTAAATAGAAAAATACACCGGGGCTATAGGACCATCAGACATAGCTTATACCCCTGGGGTATTCTTGACAGTCACTTGTACAAAAGTATTGCCGCAAGAATCTCTATTTCCCCCCACAGTCACATAAAAAAAATGGAACATGGACCCTCCAAAATAAAAGTTAAACTGACAATATAAGTTATAGGTGTAGTGTTCCCAAAATAAAATAATTACAATCGCAAAAAAAAAAAAAGACATCTAGTCCCGATAAAACCAAACTAATATGATCATACTACTAAAACTATAATAACCTGGTGATGTCCACGCGCCCCGCAAGTTCCTCTTGACACAACGTCGGTCAGGTATGTCTAACTACGTTTCCGTTGCCAGGGTACTAATCGGTAGGGCGACCTCAGTTCTCATCTGATGGAAAAGCCCAAATTCTACAATAATTGTAAAGGGTCACCAACCGAAATTAACAAATATCACTTAGCATTTAAATTTTAAATGCACAAAATAACCTTCCATCTTAGCATACTCCTTGAAAGGGTTTTCCTATGTAAAAAATGCATATACAAAGTCACAAATATGGTTTTTTGCAAAACTGCACTGTCGTATTCGAATACAGCACTGTCGTAGCCGAATACAACTGAGAAAAATGCAGATTTTTTGTTCTAAAATGGCTCTGAATCAATTAAAACTGCTCACATTCATAATATCAATTATGAACACATAATTCACACCAAATTAATCTCCACAAATTCACACCTCAATCACACATCAAACATTCATAACATCAATTATGAACACATAATTACATCGAAAACTTAATTAACTCAAATTCACACCTCAAAGCAATTACGACACAATAACAAACAACAACCGAGTATGTATATATAATCATCATAGTATAACAAACACGACTCCCGTGCCAAGAACCCTAATGCAATGCGTATATGCTAATGCGCATGATTCCGGAATTTCCAACAAATACCCTCCTCGAAGGGGTTTAAATCATAATTGTACCGCCTATCACATGCCTTGGTACTAATTACCGAGGTGCAGTCTCTCACAGGCTAGCACGATTTACTAGAGTGTAGCCTATCATAGGCCTTACACATCAATTAAATCCTCGTAAGGAAAAGATGGACCAACTATCACATGGAACCATCCTGTTGCCCGTCACGGTCACCACTTAACTTCGTGGCCCATCACGGTCACCACTCAACATCGTGGCCCATCGTGTCATCACTAACATTGTTGCCTATCACAGTCACCACAAGCTATGAAATGCATGAGCATACTCTAACTCTTTTCACCACAATCATTAAGTAAATGCAGCTATTAAAAGATTCTTCATTTTTAATACACATTTAACACTAACGATTTTTCAAACTTATCACAGAGTATACTCAAACAGATTTTCCTCAATAAAATTCATAACACACATATTATCAGTTATGAATACATAATCACATCAAAACTTAATCACCACAACAACATTAATATATCAGAGTTCTCCCCACTGCTAACTCGGTGCCAACAGTCTCGATTCCTTTTCAAGACTCAAGGAGCTAACTACATAAACATAAATATTTGTAACAATTTGTTCACAACTAAAATTTATCCAACCACAACAAAATTCCCAAAATTATATCTTTTTCACACATCAAACTTTTAAAACCAAATAATCTACGTTATTTAGCTAAAACTAAATAAAACAAATATTCTCCAAATCACACATACACACACTCGACTATTAAAGCACCAAAATTTTGAGTTAATAAAATACTCTAAACTTTTTCTTTTTAAACTCAGTCCAAGAGTAATTAAAAAAAATAACATTTTAAACTCTAACCATTTTAATTTGAATCTAACTTTTTGGTCAAACTCTTTAACTTAGTTAAAATGAGATCTTTTTCACAACTTTAACAACTCTAAATTTTTTTTGTAAAATTTCAAATTTAGTTCAAACTCATTTATTTGAAAATAACTCATTACGTAACTCAAACACATCAAATTTAATTTCTTTTTTTTTAACCATTACTAACAAAATCAACAACATTAATCATACATCAATTTTGATTACCGCCAATTCACACCGAATTCAATCAATTCAATTCCACAACACACATATAGCACCTCAATTAAATTTCAACAATTCAAACATAAATCACTCAATTTCAAAACTTCACATTTTTACATATAAACTACCAAATTCCATCTCCACAAACACACATAAATCACATTAAATTCATTTTCCATAATTTCATATTGAAATCTCACAAATTTTCACCTCCACAAATACACATATAGAGTCCTATATGCAATCTAAAAGTTTGGAAGGAGCCCTTACCTTAACTATTGCATTAACAACCGTTTGCGGTACCTCAATTAATTTCGGTAAAACTTTCACTCGCGTCGTCGCTTCGAAAACTAGTTCACTAGCACTGTAACGTGGCAAAGAGCAACTTTCTGTTTCGTCACTTCTCAAAAGGAAACTTAGATGTCGAAGAAAAGTGGAGGATGGTTTTTGAGTTTTTTTTTGAAAAAAACACTAACACTTGTGTTTGATTTCCTGAAACAGAGAAAGAAGAAAAAAAGAAGGAGCGTGGCGTGAAAACAAGGAACGTGTACTTATTTTCTTCTTCCTTTCATATATATATATATATATATATATATA
>NC_021161.2:31794802-31828714 GCF_000331145.2 Cicer arietinum
GTCTGTGTGTGTGTATATATATATATATATATATAATAATTTTAACAAATATCTAAATATCTAGATATTTTATTAAAATCATCATTACATCCGTTGCATCACATCAGTTCTCAGACTACTTTTCAAAAAAATATCTTCTCTCGCCGCAATTCAATCGACAAATGAATTTTTTTTCTTCTGAAAAACGCTGCATCTTTAAAAAAGAATTTCTTCGCCAAAAAATTCTCCGTAAATAAATAAAATTATTCATTGACAAATAATTTTAATCAGATCTCCAAAAATATTTTTTTGACATTTAACTCACAAAATATAAAAAACTGGGCTAAAAGCCTAAAAAGTTCATACAAAATACCCTAAAATTTCTTAATTTAGGATTTAAAAATGAAGATAAATAATCTTGAAAGAACAATTAAAAAGGAAACTGAAGTAGTAAATTATTGTGATAATTTTTTAACAATAAATTGGGGCTTTGCTCTTGTCAAGACGGAATGGATTACAATTTACGGCTATATGTTCGATAGACGAAGGTGAAGCATGTGATTTTCTAGTAGCAATCAAATGGGTCCATGTGTTATGGGCTTCAATTAGATCTTGTAGACTTTAAAATGGATTTTAAACGAGTTATGAACTCTTTAAATTATTTTATGGTGGAGAGTAGACAATTTTTTTTACATTTTAAAAATTCTAAAGTTGAATATGTTTCCAGATTATTTGCCTTAGGCATAACTATTTGACTATAACTTGAAACAGGATCATATTTCAATTAGGTATGATAACACTAGTGCCATCAACTTCACTAAGAACCCCGCTTATAAGAAAAAAGCTACACAAAGAACCCTATTTTATGGTGGCATTTAGGTTATATATATATAAGTGATAAAATTTGTGTTCCATACCCTAATGTAACTTTAGCTATTGATTTATAATATAAAACTCCAAATGGTTGAGATCTTTTAAGGACAACTTGTTGTAAAAAGTTACCTTTGAAGTGATTTGTATATTAGAGCCTCCAAAATATTAATATATATTTTTTGACACAAAAAAAAAAAAAAAAGACTTCATAACTACACAACAATACAAAAGATAACACCAAGTCATATTGCTGCTAAAAAAACAGAATATGCCAATGCCTTTCTTCTTTTATTTTTTATAATATTTTTTATTAAAACATTTTTATTTAATCTAACATATTAACAAAAACTTATTTAATGTATGTAAATATTTGTTTGGTTCCAATATAAATATATAGTAATTATTGGTCATAATTTATTTCATTTAGCAAACTTTTCACCACAATATATACTAAAAACTGGACTTCATTTTGCAATTTGATTTCCCTATTTTGTCTAACTCACATAATTAGTCTCTTCATTTTGTTTTCTCCCAGTTTTGGTTTTTCAATCAATCTTTTTATCCTAAATTTGGCGAAATGTCATTCTTTAATGAGGTGTCATATAAGGTGATGATGTGGACATGTCCATGTAGATTAATAGTAATATTTCATTATTCCAAATTATTAAAACACATTACTACATTTTATTTGAAAACATTACAACTCTGGAAAAAAAAAAACATTTCAATTTTTTATTTATTTATAAGAAAAACACTTAATTATACAACACATAACAAAAATAACCAAAATCAGAATTGGATCAAAATTAAGAATAGAAGAAACAGACAAACATGAATACTAAAACATAAGTTTCTTATTATGCTACTCTCATATGATTTGTTGCTCATTCGATTTCAGTGTTAGATTTTGTGTTTTCAATTGAGAGCAGCAGTGGAGGTGATTTATTCAATGTTTCTCCATGAAGATGGTGGAGAGAGGAACCAAAGTTTTGTGCTAAGTATCTTTGTGATTTCTATTTTAGGGCTTTGTGTTTTCGATTTTTGTCTTGTTTAGTGCCTTCCATCTTCAATTTTTTGTTGTTGGCTTTATTTGTAAATTGCTATTTATGTCTATGTTTTCAGTGGCCCACAATCTTGATTTTAGGGTTTATGTCTTGTTGTTGGAATGCATTTTTGTTGGTTGTATATGTCAGTATGAAGTAGCAATGTCTATTTACAAGAAGGGGGATTTGACTTGTAAATGTTCCTTTTAAAATTTTCTGAAAAATTTAAGTATTTAACTCAAGAATGATCTTGGTTAAGAAAACAGAAAACATAGAAAGTTTTTGGTTTTTACTAGAAAACGAAGAACGTTTTTGGTTAGCTTAAAATCAGAAATTCAATTTATGTTTTTAACTTAAATGATTAATCCGGCTTAATAAGTAAGGAGATAAGAGAAAGAGTACCACACACGAATGTATTCTGGTTCACCAAACTTGAGTTACGTCTAGTCCTCACAACAATGAGATTTTCCACTAAGTGTTCAAAACAAAGAACCTTCTTGGTTTTACCACATCTAACTCAGATCAAGCTTAAAATCTTCCCACCCAGAAAGAGATTAATCAGGTCACCTATCAACTTTGATAGGATTTCTTACAATCTACCCAAACTATACTAAACTCTCATAGTTCGAGTTTTACAATAATGAGGACATTGTTTTGATAGAATTTGAGATGTCTCAACTCTTGTTTGAGATTCGATTCTTTACAAAGAATTCAGTACAATAATAACAAAGTATTGAAATATAATAAGAACTGATTCTTTCTTGAGACTTGTTAGCACTTGAACTTCTGCAATTTCCCTGAGCATTAGCCTTCCTTTTATAGGTGTTTTAGAGAAATTAATAATTGTCAAAAGAGCTGTTGGTAGTGCTCTGTTAGTTTTGACCAAAACCAATATATATGAATAAATATATTCCAACCTTTGAACACTTTTTGAAATCTGTTTGACTGGAGTTATTTCTTCGTTCTTGATCAGATTTCTCTTGTGTTTAATGATCTTTTATACTTCCAATATATTTGTTGATGTTATTGCTTTGATATGGAGTTTTGATTATGTCAAAACAACTTGGAGAATGATGATGAACTTCTGCAGAATGTTAAAGAAAATTCTAGAGATTGACAATCAATCTAGAGTTCTAGTCTTTGAACTTCCTGGAGATTGATAATCAATCCGGAGGTTCATTCTTGATCATTCTGGATGTTTTCCTTATTAATTCTTGATGTCTTGTATATTTCAAGATCGTTTAACTCTCTTGACAGTCAAGCAGAAAAAGGTTCAGACTTGTCTGAACTTGCTTGATTCATGACCTTTTCTCTTTGTGATTCGAATGGTTTCTTTGATTAGAATGGATCTTATTTGTTCCTTGTAAGGTACTGATAATATAAGTGTAAATTCCAGAGGCAAAATATTCTTTGAACTAGTGGAGATTGGTTGATCTTGAGGTTGTGATGATAAATCTTGATCTTGGAGAATATTATCCGTTTTCACATATTTTGTCCATAATGTTCTTCTTTCTTGTTTGTTCTGTTTTTATCTTTTACTGTTGATTTATTTTCTTGAGTCCTATCTTTGAATTAATCCACTAAAAAGCACAAGTTAAATTAAAATAACTTTTAGAATCATAATTAATATTCTTAATTAACCTTTGTTTATTTTTATCAAAACTTAAATTGAGTGTTTGTCTTAACAATCCCCCCTTTTGATGATGACAAACATGTTAATTTATATTTTAATTCTAATTCTAATTTTAATTTTGAAGATCTTAAAAGCTCTCCCTCAATTGATGCAGTAAATGATTTGGTAGAAAATTAAAAACATGCATATAATTTCAACATAAGCTATTTTCCATTAATTCATTTCAATGATACAAAATGTCAGATTTGCAGCAACATATTCAGAAGTTCCTAATTACAAAAGGACTTCTATAATTCATAATAAAACTAACTTAATTCTCTCCCTTTGTTAAGCAAAATGGAAGGAGAAGAAGACTCTTATCTAGCAAGCGATGGAGAAGATCCTTCAAGATAATAAATATTTTTTAGGGTGAGGGATCGGCTGAGGAGTGGGAGAAGGATGAATGGGGGGAGCATTCAACCCCAGTTTGGGAGCAAGTTGCTCTGTCATCCAAGTGCGTAATAAAGTGGTTTCCTGATCCTACTGAAGCTGGCGTACCATGATGGTTTAAAGAGCAACCATAATTTTAGTATTTGATGGTTCAACCTTGGGAGGAGGATTAGGGGGATGAGTGGATGTAGAGGAGTGGTAGCAACTGTTGTGGTTAAGGGAATATGGGAATTGCAAACAAATGGAGAAGTGATAAAAGAGGTAGCTAATGGGGGAAAGAGATCAGAAGATGATTATTGGTTTATGGATGGGTCAGGAGTGTCTGGAAAGATTAAAAACTGACTGATTCCAAAAATGGAGGAACTGTTTTGTTGTGGGGAAATGAAGAGAGGAGACATGGTGCTGATATGATGGTTAGGAAGTAATGTGCACAAGTCATGTGGTGGAGAGTAAAGTATTTTTGAGTAAAAGAGGAAGTCTATGGAAGATAGAGTTGATGGTTGAGGAAAAATGGAGAAAGTAGGAGGATTGATAAGCTCTTATGGAGAACGTTCTCGGTTTGATAGAGAACGTTCTTGAGCAGGTTCAACCACTACCTCTGTTGTTTGTTCAAGTGATTGGTGTCATGAGGCTGGGGCTGTTGCAGAAGCAACTTTTCTCCTTGCTGAGTGCTTCCTCTTTAATGATTTTGGTGGGAAATAGGGTGCATGAACATTCTTTTCTGATGCGGTTTTCCTCATGTGAGATATATTTTTTGAGGAAAACTTGGAGATTTTAATGAGATTTTTCACATTTGTGAGAGAAATTTGGAAATACGTAAAGATTTTAGTGAAGATAATCCAATAAGGGATTGTGTTCTTTTTGTAATCTTTGGTGGCAACAATTATCATGTGGTGGATGATCATGTTGAGAGGTTTGTAGTTTTGAAGATGGTATATGATCAATGCGTCGTTGTCTGATACATACTGATGATTTCCATAGTGGGGAAGTATGGCATGTTGGCTAATGTTGTTGAAAACCCTTGGAGGGGGTTTAAGATAGGTTTAGAGGTAGCGGGTGGACCTTTCTTGGAAAAAATCAGAGAGCACCTCTGTCTATTTTAAGTTTAGAGCATCATACCATTTGCTTCCAAAAATGACATGCCCTTCTATTGGAAGGTCAAGAATAGAAGCCAGAATGTTAGGTGTCAGCCTGATTTCAATCCCTTTGACTGAGGAAACTATGAGGGATTTGTCAGGAAATATCTTGGCTTGACAATAAAAAGCCCAAACCACATTTGGATAAAAGCATTCAGATGTTTGCAAAAATGATGTCCGACCCAAAGCATCAGTGTGTTGTTTGACTGCATTTCCATCCATAATCAGGTTTTCCAAGACAAAAACTCATCCAAATCCTATAGGGCGTTGATCCCATTTTTCGTTGAAGAGATTTGAATTTTGTAAGCAATGAGAAGAGGAATGTGAAGTTTGAATTTTTTGGATGGAGGAGAATGTTGCGGGAAAGATTCTGATGTGGGCGACCAAGAACGTTCTGGAGTGAGACAATGTTTTGTTTTTTGTGAGGGAGATGGTTCATGAACGGAAGTACGTTCTTGAACTGGAGAACGTTTTAGGTTTGGTGAAGGATAGGGTTCACAAACTAGAGAACATTCTTGAACTGGAGAACATTCTTGGTATGGTGTAGTAAATCGTTCACAGGCTGGGGAACGTTCTTGAATTGGAGAACAATCTGGAGAGGGGGGTTCAACATTTCTCAGTTTCTATTTGGGTGGCAGCTGATTTCCTTCTCTGCGGGTTTCTGATATTATTTTTGGCTTAAAATTGGGAAAGTGTGATGGTGATTTTTATTTTCGAGGATCGTGGTGTTGGTTTGGTGGTTTTAGGAGAAGGTTGAGATGGTTTTGTGAAAGAAGAAAAAATTTCATTGATCAATCTCCGTTTTTGGTTTGGTGGTGTTAATTGAGAAGGTTCAGAAGAAAATGATGTTTTAGACGGGGTGATAGGTTTTGAGGGTTTTGTTGGAGTCGTGTGAGGAGGCTTTTCATATGATTCACCAGTTTCAGAATCAGAGATGATGAAGAGCGCTGGTTTGGTGTTTGGGGGCTTTTGAAGTTCCAATTTCTTACTGGACACACATAAAGCGCCTTTTGGCTACTGTAGGATTAAGAATAGGTTTTCGTAAATGTAGAGGAACTTGAGCGAGGTTTGGATGAGGACATGTGTAGAAAGGTGGAAGGACTGTGGACACATGATTTGGGGTAATGGGGTTAGGGATTGATTCTGGGGATGATGAAAGGTAATATGAGAAAGTTATATCAGAAGAAGTTGCTGGTGGAGCTGGTCTTGGTGGTGGAGAAGGTGAATGACTCATGAGGTTGATAATGGTGAAGATGAAGATGATGGGGTGGGACATGCGTTTTTGCGTGTAGATGTCTTAGTACGTGCCATTGTTGTGTTTTGAGAAAAGGATTTGGAGAAAACAGAGTTGAGGGAAAATGAAAGGTTTTTAGATGTGGTTTAGTTTACAACATATTTTTTGATTTTGAAGAGAAAATGCAATGATGATTTGTGTAACACCCCGTCTTTCAAAGCGAGGGTGTATTTTTTTTTTCAAAAGAATTTAAAATAAAGCAGAGAAATAAATAAGGAAATGCCTTTGGATAAATAATTGAGTCATTAAAATTTACAAGCAGCGGAAAAAGTTTCTCAAATACATACATCCAAAGTATCTAAACAACAACCAGAAGATACGAGGAACCCATTCAACTAAGGTGTCATACTGACAATAATAGTAACAGTACAGTCTTCCGGTTTAAAATAAACGCAACCCCAAAAGAAAGACATCTGTTCCCTCTGTGACAACCTAGTCTGATCATTTTACAAAACAACTAAACACCCTGACTGATCTCCACGCGCCCCGTGAGATCCTCCTAACGTAGCTGCAGTCAAGCGTTCCCTTCTCCATTTCCGTCCGTAGGGTACGAATCGGTAAGATCGTCCTGACTCTCATCTGAGGGCAAAGCCCAGATTTCCACAATAATTGTAAAGGTCACCAACCGAAAATAACAGTTAACACATAACATATACGTTTTAAATGCTAAAAATAACTTTTCAAGTAAGCATGCACCTTAGCAGGATTTTCAATATGCGAAAAGTTCATACAATACTTTGCCAATTAAAATGAAAGTAAAATGAGGTTCTCAATCCCCTAATTATATCATAACAGATCAAGACTCCCCATTCTTAATTCTCATTTAACTTAACGATTTTCAAGACAAAACATTCAGTAAATAAGTCATTAAGAGATTCCCCATTCTTAATTCTCATTTAACTTAACGATTTTCAAGACAAAACATTCAGTAAATAAGTCATTAAGAGATTCCCCATTCTTAATTCTCATTTAACTTAACGATTTTCAAGACAAAACATTCAGTAAATAAGTCATTAAGAGATTCCCCATTCTTAATTCTCATTTAACTTAACGATTTTCAAGACAAAACATTCAGTAAATAAGTCATTAAGAGATTCCCCATTCTTAATTCTCATTTAACTTAACGATTTTCAAGACAAAACATTCAGTAAATAAGTCATTAAGAGATTCCCCATTCTTAATTCTCATTTAACTTAACGATTTTCAAGACAAAACATTCAGTAAATAAGTCATTAAGAGATTCCCCATTCTTAATTCTCATTTAACTTAACGATTTTCAAGACAAAACATTCAGTAAATAAGTCATTAAGAGATTCCCCATTCTTAATTCTCATTTAACTTAACGATTTTCAAGACAAAACATTCAGTAAATAAGTCATTAAGAGATTCCCCATTCTTAATTCTCATTTAACTTAACGATTTTCAAGACAAAACATTCAGTAAATAAGTCATTAAGAGATTCCCCATTCTTAATTCTCATTTAACTTAACGATTTTCAAGACAAAACATTCAGTAAATAAGTCATTAAGAGATTCCCCATTCTTAATTCTCATTTAACTTAACGATTTTCAAGACAAAACATTCAGTAAATAAGTCATTAAGAGATTCCCCATTCTTAATTCTCATTTAACTTAACGATTTTCAAGACAAAACATTCAGTAAATAAGTCATTAAGAGATTCCCCATTCTTAATTCTCATTTAACTTAACGATTTTCAAGACAAAACATTCAGTAAATAAGTCATTAAGAGATTCCCCATTCTTAATTCTCATTTAACTTAACGATTTTCAAGACAAAACATTCAGTAAATAAGTCATTAAGAGATTCCCCATTCTTAATTCTCATTTAACTTAACGATTTTCAAGACAAAACATTCAGTAAATAAGTCATTAAGAGATTCCCCATTCTTAATTCTCATTTAACTTAACGATTTTCAAGACAAAACATTCAGTAAATAAGTCATTAAGAGATTCCCCATTCTTAATTCTCATTTAACTTAACGATTTTCAAGACAAAACATTCAGTAAATAAGTCATTAAGAGATTCCCCATTCTTAATTCTCATTTAACTTAACGATTTTCAAGACAAAACATTCAGTAAATAAGTCATTAAGAGATTCCCCATTCTTAATTCTCATTTAACTTAACGATTTTCAAGACAAAACATTCAGTAAATAAGTCATTAAGAGATTCCCCATTCTTAATTCTCATTTAACTTAACGATTTTCAAGACAAAACATTCAGTAAATAAGTCATTAAGAGATTCCCCATTCTTAATTCTCATTTAACTTAACGATTTTCAAGACAAAACATTCAGTAAATAAGTCATTAAGAGATTCCCCATTCTTAATTCTCATTTAACTTAACGATTTTCAAGACAAAACATTCAGTAAATAAGTCATTAAGAGATTCCCCATTCTTAATTCTCATTTAACTTAACGATTTTCAAGACAAAACATTCAGTAAATAAGTCATTAAGAGATTCCCCATTCTTAATTCTCATTTAACTTAACGATTTTCAAGACAAAACATTCAGTAAATAAGTCATTAAGAGATTCCCCATTCTTAATTCTCATTTAACTTAACGATTTTCAAGACAAAACATTCAGTAAATAAGTCATTAAGAGATTCCCCATTCTTAATTCTCATTTAACTTAACGATTTTCAAGACAAAACATTCAGTAAATAAGTCATTAAGAGATTCCCCATTCTTAATTCTCATTTAACTTAACGATTTTCAAGACAAAACATTCAGTAAATAAGTCATTAAGAGATTCCCCATTCTTAATTCTCATTTAACTTAACGATTTTCAAGACAAAACATTCAGTAAATAAGTCATTAAGAGATTCCCCATTCTTAATTCTCATTTAACTTAACGATTTTCAAGACAAAACATTCAGTAAATAAGTCATTAAGAGATTCCCCATTCTTAATTCTCATTTAACTTAACGATTTTCAAGACAAAACATTCAGTAAATAAGTCATTAAGAGATTCCCCATTCTTAATTCTCATTTAACTTAACGATTTTCAAGACAAAACATTCAGTAAATAAGTCATTAAGAGATTCCCCATTCTTAATTCTCATTTAACTTAACGATTTTCAAGACAAAACATTCAGTAAATAAGTCATTAAGAGATTCCCCATTCTTAATTCTCATTTAACTTAACGATTTTCAAGACAAAACATTCAGTAAATAAGTCATTAAGAGATTCCCCATTCTTAATTCTCATTTAACTTAACGATTTTCAAGACAAAACATTCAGTAAATAAGTCATTAAGAGATTCCCCATTCTTAATTCTCATTTAACTTAACGATTTTCAAGACAAAACATTCAGTAAATAAGTCATTAAGAGATTCCCCATTCTTAATTCTCATTTAACTTAACGATTTTCAAGACAAAACATTCAGTAAATAAGTCATTAAGAGATTCCCCATTCTTAATTCTCATTTAACTTAACGATTTTCAAGACAAAACATTCAGTAAATAAGTCATTAAGAGATTCCCCATTCTTAATTCTCATTTAACTTAACGATTTTCAAGACAAAACATTCAGTAAATAAGTCATTAAGAGATTCCCCATTCTTAATTCTCATTTAACTTAACGATTTTCAAGACAAAACATTCAGTAAATAAGTCATTAAGAGATTCCCCATTCTTAATTCTCATTTAACTTAACGATTTTCAAGACAAAACATTCAGTAAATAAGTCATTAAGAGATTCCCCATTCTTAATTCTCATTTAACTTAACGATTTTCAAGACAAAACATTCAGTAAATAAGTCATTAAGAGATTCCCCATTCTTAATTCTCATTTAACTTAACGATTTTCAAGACAAAACATTCAGTAAATAAGTCATTAAGAGATTCCCCATTCTTAATTCTCATTTAACTTAACGATTTTCAAGACAAAACATTCAGTAAATAAGTCATTAAGAGATTCCCCATTCTTAATTCTCATTTAACTTAACGATTTTCAAGACAAAACATTCAGTAAATAAGTCATTAAGAGATTCCCCATTCTTAATTCTCATTTAACTTAACGATTTTCAAGACAAAACATTCAGTAAATAAGTCATTAAGAGATTCCCCATTCTTAATTCTCATTTAACTTAACGATTTTCAAGACAAAACATTCAGTAAATAAGTCATTAAGAGATTCCCCATTCTTAATTCTCATTTAACTTAACGATTTTCAAGACAAAACATTCAGTAAATAAGTCATTAAGAGATTCCCCATTCTTAATTCTCATTTAACTTAACGATTTTCAAGACAAAACATTCAGTAAATAAGTCATTAAGAGATTCCCCATTCTTAATTCTCATTTAACTTAACGATTTTCAAGACAAAACATTCAGTAAATAAGTCATTAAGAGATTCCCCATTCTTAATTCTCATTTAACTTAACGATTTTCAAGACAAAACATTCAGTAAATAAGTCATTAAGAGATTCCCCATTCTTAATTCTCATTTAACTTAACGATTTTCAAGACAAAACATTCAGTAAATAAGTCATTAAGAGATTCCCCATTCTTAATTCTCATTTAACTTAACGATTTTCAAGACAAAACATTCAGTAAATAAGTCATTAAGAGATTCCCCATTCTTAATTCTCATTTAACTTAACGATTTTCAAGACAAAACATTCAGTAAATAAGTCATTAAGAGATTCCCCATTCTTAATTCTCATTTAACTTAACGATTTTCAAGACAAAACATTCAGTAAATAAGTCATTAAGAGATTCCCCATTCTTAATTCTCATTTAACTTAACGATTTTCAAGACAAAACATTCAGTAAATAAGTCATTAAGAGATTCCCCATTCTTAATTCTCATTTAACTTAACGATTTTCAAGACAAAACATTCAGTAAATAAGTCATTAAGAGATTCCCCATTCTTAATTCTCATTTAACTTAACGATTTTCAAGACAAAACATTCAGTAAATAAGTCATTAAGAGATTCCCCATTCTTAATTCTCATTTAACTTAACGATTTTCAAGACAAAACATTCAGTAAATAAGTCATTAAGAGATTCCCCATTCTTAATTCTCATTTAACTTAACGATTTTCAAGACAAAACATTCAGTAAATAAGTCATTAAGAGATTCCCCATTCTTAATTCTCATTTAACTTAACGATTTTCAAGACAAAACATTCAGTAAATAAGTCATTAAGAGATTCCCCATTCTTAATTCTCATTTAACTTAACGATTTTCAAGACAAAACATTCAGTAAATAAGTCATTAAGAGATTCCCCATTCTTAATTCTCATTTAACTTAACGATTTTCAAGACAAAACATTCAGTAAATAAGTCATTAAGAGATTCCCCATTCTTAATTCTCATTTAACTTAACGATTTTCAAGACAAAACATTCAGTAAATAAGTCATTAAGAGATTCCCCATTCTTAATTCTCATTTAACTTAACGATTTTCAAGACAAAACATTCAGTAAATAAGTCATTAAGAGATTCCCCATTCTTAATTCTCATTTAACTTAACGATTTTCAAGACAAAACATTCAGTAAATAAGTCATTAAGAGATTCCCCATTCTTAATTCTCATTTAACTTAACGATTTTCAAGACAAAACATTCAGTAAATAAGTCATTAAGAGATTCCCCATTCTTAATTCTCATTTAACTTAACGATTTTCAAGACAAAACATTCAGTAAATAAGTCATTAAGAGATTCCCCATTCTTAATTCTCATTTAACTTAACGATTTTCAAGACAAAACATTCAGTAAATAAGTCATTAAGAGATTCCCCATTCTTAATTCTCATTTAACTTAACGATTTTCAAGACAAAACATTCAGTAAATAAGTCATTAAGAGATTCCCCATTCTTAATTCTCATTTAACTTAACGATTTTCAAGACAAAACATTCAGTAAATAAGTCATTAAGAGATTCCCCATTCTTAATTCTCATTTAACTTAACGATTTTCAAGACAAAACATTCAGTAAATAAGTCATTAAGAGATTCCCCATTCTTAATTCTCATTTAACTTAACGATTTTCAAGACAAAACATTCAGTAAATAAGTCATTAAGAGATTCCCCATTCTTAATTCTCATTTAACTTAACGATTTTCAAGACAAAACATTCAGTAAATAAGTCATTAAGAGATTCCCCATTCTTAATTCTCATTTAACTTAACGATTTTCAAGACAAAACATTCAGTAAATAAGTCATTAAGAGATTCCCCATTCTTAATTCTCATTTAACTTAACGATTTTCAAGACAAAACATTCAGTAAATAAGTCATTAAGAGATTCCCCATTCTTAATTCTCATTTAACTTAACGATTTTCAAGACAAAACATTCAGTAAATAAGTCATTAAGAGATTCCCCATTCTTAATTCTCATTTAACTTAACGATTTTCAAGACAAAACATTCAGTAAATAAGTCATTAAGAGATTCCCCATTCTTAATTCTCATTTAACTTAACGATTTTCAAGACAAAACATTCAGTAAATAAGTCATTAAGAGATTCCCCATTCTTAATTCTCATTTAACTTAACGATTTTCAAGACAAAACATTCAGTAAATAAGTCATTAAGAGATTCCCCATTCTTAATTCTCATTTAACTTAACGATTTTCAAGACAAAACATTCAGTAAATAAGTCATTAAGAGATTCCCCATTCTTAATTCTCATTTAACTTAACGATTTTCAAGACAAAACATTCAGTAAATAAGTCATTAAGAGATTCCCCATTCTTAATTCTCATTTAACTTAACGATTTTCAAGACAAAACATTCAGTAAATAAGTCATTAAGAGATTCCCCATTCTTAATTCTCATTTAACTTAACGATTTTCAAGACAAAACATTCAGTAAATAAGTCATTAAGAGATTCCCCATTCTTAATTCTCATTTAACTTAACGATTTTCAAGACAAAACATTCAGTAAATAAGTCATTAAGAGATTCCCCATTCTTAATACTCATTTACTGAAACGATTTTCAAAAACGAACATTAAGTAACCGAGACATTAAGAGATTCCCCCTCCTTAACGTCCAGTTAACTTAAACGGTTTTCAAAACAAAATATTAAGTAACCGAGACATTAAGAGATTCCCCCTCCTTAACGTCCAGTTAACTTAAACGGTTTTCAAAACAAAATGTTAAGTAACCGAGACATTAAGAGATTCCCCATTCTTAACGCCCAGTTAGCTTAAACGGTTTTCAAAACAAAATGTTAAGTAACCGAGACATTAAGAGATTCCCCCTCCTTAACGTCCAGTTAACTTAAACGGTTTTCAAAACAAAATGTTAAGTAACCGAGACATTAAGAGATTCCCCATTCTTAACGCCCAATTAGCTTAAACGGTTTTCAAAACAAAATGTTAAGTAACCGAGACATTAAGAGATTCCCCATTCTTAACGCCCAATTAGCTTAAACGGTTTTCAAAACAAAATGTTAAGTAACCGAGACATTAAGAGATTCCCCATTCTTAACGCCCAGTTAGCTTAAACGGTTTTCAAAACAAAATGTTAAGTAACCGAGACATTAAGAGATTCCCCCTCCTTAACGTCCAGTTAACTTAAACGGTTTTCAAAACAAAATATTAAGTAACCGAGACATTAAGAGATTCCCCCTCCTTAACGTCCAGTTAACTTAAACGGTTTTCAAAACAAAATATTAAGTAACCGAGACATTAAGAGATTCCCCCTCCTTAACGTCCAGTTAACTTAAACGGTTTTCAAAACAAAATGTTAAGTAACCGAGACATTAAGAGATTCCCCCTCCTTAACGTCCAGTTAACTTAAACGGTTTTCAAAACAAAATATTAAGTAACCGAGACATTAAGAGATTCCCCCTCCTTAACGTCCAGTTAACTTAAACGGTTTTCAAAACAAAATATTAAGTAACCGAGACATTAAGAGATTCCCCCTCCTTAACGTCCAGTTAACTTAAACGGTTTTCAAAACAAAATATTAAGTAACCGAGACATTAAGAGATTCCCCCTCCTTAACGTCCAGTTAACTTAAACGGTTTTCAAAACAAAATATTAAGTAACCGAGACATTAAGAGATTCCCCCTCCTTAACGTCCAGTTAACTTAAACGGTTTTCAAAACAAAATATTAAGTAACCGAGACATTAAGAGATTCCCCCTCCTTAACGTCCAGTTAACTTAAACGGTTTTCAAAACAAAATATTAAGTAACCGAGACATTAAGAGATTCCCCCTCCTTAACGTCCAGTTAACTTAAACGGTTTTCAAAACAAAATATTAAGTAACCGAGACATTAAGAGATTCCCCATTCTTAACGCCCAGTTTACTTAAACGGTTTTCAAAACAAAATATTAAGTAACCGAGACATTAAGAGATTCCCCATTCTTAACGCCCAGTTTACTTAAACGGTTTTCAAAACAAAATATTAAGTAACCGAGACATTAAGAGATTCCCCATTCTTAACGCCCAGTTTACTTAAACGGTTTTCAAAACAAAATATTAAGTAACCGAGACATTAAGAGATTCCCCATTCTTAACGCCCAGTTTACTTAAACGGTTTTCAAAACAAAATATTAAGTAACCGAGACATTAAGAGATTCCCCATTCTTAACGCCCAGTTTACTTAAACGGTTTTCAAAACAAAATATTAAGTAACCGAGACATTAAGAGATTCCCCATTCTTAACGCCCAGTTTACTTAAACGGTTTTCAAAACAAAATATTAAGTAACCGAGACATTAAGAGGTTCCCCCTCCTTAACGTCCAGTTAACTTAAACGGTTTTCAAAACAAAATATTAAGTAACCGAGACATTAAGAGATTCCCCATTCTTAACGCCCAGTTTACTTAAACGGTTTTCAAAACAAAATATTAAGTAACCGAGACATTAAGAGATTCCCCCTCCTTAACGTCCAGTTAACTTAAACGGTTTTCAAAACAAAATATTAAGTAACCGAGACATTAAGAGATTCCCCATTCTTAACGCCCAGTTTACTTAAACGGTTTTCAAAACAAAATATTAAGTAACCGAGACATTAAGAGATTCCCCATTCTTAACGCCCAGTTTACTTAAACGGTTTTCAAAACAAAATATTAAGTAACCGAGACATTAAGAGATTCCCCATTCTTAACGCCCAGTTAACTTAAACGATTTTTCTTTAAAACAAAATATTAAGTAACCGAGACATTAAGAGATTCCCCATTCTTAACGCCCAGTTTACTTAAACGGTTTTCAAAACAAAATATTAAGTAACCGAGACATTAAGAGATTCCCCATTCTTAACGCCCAGTTAACTTAAACGATTTTTCTTTAAAACAAAATATTAAGTAACCGAGACATTAAGAGATTCCCCATTCTTAACGCCCAGTTAACTTAAACGATTTTTCTTTAAAACAAAATATTAAGTAACCGAGACATTAAGAGATTCCCCATTCTTAACGCCCAGTTTACTTAAACGGTTTTCAAAACAAAATATTAAGTAACCGAGACATTAAGAGGTTCCCCCTCCTTAACGTCCAGTTAACTTAAACGGTTTTCAAAACAAAATATTAAGTAACCGAGACATTAAGAGATTCCCCATTCTTAACGCCCAGTTTACTTAAACGGTTTTCAAAACAAAATATTAAGTAACCGAGACATTAAGAGATTCCCTATTCTTAACGCCCAGTTAACTTAAACGATTTTTCTTTAAAACAAAATATTAAGTAACCGAGGCATTAAGAGGTTCCCCCTCCTTAACGTCCAGTTAACTTAAACGGTTTTCAAAACAAAATATTAAGTAACCGAGACATTAAGAGATTCCCCATTCTTAACGCCCAGTTAACTTAAACGATTTTCAAAAACAAATATTAAGTAACCGAGACATTAAGAGATTCCCCATTCTTAACGCCCAGTTAACTTAAACGATTTTCAAAAACAAATATTAAGTAACCGAGACATTAAGAGATTCCCCATTCTTAACGCCCAGTTAACTTAAACGATTTTCAAAAACAAATATTAAGTAACCGAGACATTAAGAGATTCCCCCTCCTTAACGTCCAGTTAACTTAAACGGTTTTCAAAACAAAATATTAAGTAACCGAGACATTAAGAGATTCCCCATTCTTAACGCCCAGTTAACTTAAACGATTTTCAAAAACAAATATTAAGTAACCGAGACATTAAGAGATTCCCCATTCTTAACGCCCAGTTAACTTAAACGATTTTCAAAAACAAATATTAAGTAACCGAGACATTAAGAGATTCCCCATTCTTAACGCCCAGTTAACTTAAACGATTTTTCTTAAAACAAAATATTAAGTAACCGAGACATTAAGAGATTCCCCATTCTTAACGCCCAGTTAACTTAAACGATTTTTCACAAACAAACGCACATTAAGTAAACAAGACATTAAGAGATTCCCCATTCTTAATACTCATTTAACTTAATGGTTTTCAAATTCTACACAAAACAAACTCAAACAAATTCTCACATTCAATTCATAATTCACACCAAAACACATCAATCAACAAACATCAAGTATGAACATGCCAAATACGATGAACACAAATCAACATAATAAATTTCATTTATTCAAAATCTTACATACATGAGGTAAAATCATTTTTCCCAAAACAATACTCCAATCCTAACACAATTCGTTTCCACACAACCACAGATAAGGCCCTAGATGCAAACTAAAAGTTTGGAAGGAGCCCTTACCTTCGCGTTAGCTCTAACGTGCGTTTCCGGTACCGCGAGCAAATCCGGTAAATATCTCCGCTCGCAACGTCGCCTCCAAATTGGTCCCCTAGCACCGTAGCGTGGTAGTGAGCAACTTTCCCTTCTATCTCTTCGAGAAATGAAGCTTGGATCTAGAAGAAACGGAGGGGTTTGTGTTTGGATCTCAAATACCGTTTTTCTTCGTTTTCGAATCAAAGAGGAAGAGTGGAGTTGCGAAACCTTTGTTCTAACTCTCACTCAACCTTGGGTTACTAGTTTTGAAGAAAGGAAAGCGACGAAAATGAAAACGGGAGAAGGAGGGAAATTGGTCGCAGGGAGCAGAGGAAGAAGATGGAAAATTCGAATTTTCCTTCCTTTCTTTTTCTTTCCTTTGTTTTTCCTTCCTTTCCATTTCCTTCTTTCCTTTATATAACCTTTTCTTTTCCTTTTCCTTCCTTCTAATTTCCTTTCTTTCTATTCTCTCCAAGCAAACCCACATATATATATATATATATATATATATATATATATTAAATATAACTTAACAAATATCTCAAAATATCTAGATATTTGTTAAATCACCTTTTTACCCGTAACGCATTAAATTCTCTGAAAAGGATTTACCGCACTTAATTTAAATTTATTTATCGACGAGTAATTCTAAACGGGGTCAAAATAACTTTTTGATCCTATACACACCATAATATTATTAACTTTGGCTAAAAAGCCTCCGGGCCAAAATCCAAAACACATAAAATACATAAAGTGTACTTTAAAATTATGGGTCTTACAATTTGAACCTAGGGAAGGAGAAGAAGTTGGGGGCGAGAAGTCAAGAAGACACATGCATTAAATTCTAAGATTTTCCTTTTTTGCGCAAAAGGGAAAGTGACGACGCATGGGAGAATGATGTTTGAAAAACGGAGAATGATGCTTGGAAAACGGAGATTGATAAACGTTCTCGGTTTTTTGCAGAAACAAAATTTAACTTGAATTTTCTAGATTTTTCACAATTTTCAGTTTTGCTTTGATCAAATTGAAACTATCCTCAACTAGAGGCTTTGTAAATATGTCAGCAAGCTAATTTTGAGTATCAACAAAGATTTATTCAATATCTTTCTTGTTAACATGATCACAAATAAAATGATGCTTTATTTCAATATGTTTTGATTTAGAGTGCTGGATTGGATTTTTAGATAAATTGATTGCACTAGTATTATCATAGTAAATTGGAATGCTTGAGTAACTTAAAGAGAAGTCATCAAGTTGATTTTTAATCCAAAGAACTTATGAGTAACAGTTTGCTGCTGAGACATATTCAGCTTCGGTGGTTGATAAAGCTATTGCGTTTTGTTCTCTGCAAGACCAACTTATCAATGCTTCACCTAAGAACTATCATGCTCCACTAGTGCTATTTCTTTCAATTTTATCTTCAGCGTAATCAACGTCACAACATGCTATAAGATCAAATGAGAATCTTTTCTATACCAAAGGCCAAGATTAGTAGTTCCAACAAGATATCTAAAAATTCGTTTTACTGTAGTTAGATGAGACTCCTTTGGTGATGATTGAAATCTAGCACATAATCCTACTACGAATATGATATCCGGCCTACTAGCTATTAAATCATTTTTCTTAGTTTTCTTGAATAATGTAGTATCAATTTTTCCTCTGGAAAATCCATTTTTAATTAGAAAGGAACTTAATCTTTCATACCATACTTTTGGTGCTTGTTTTAATCCATATAGAGTTTTGGTAAGTTTGAAAACATGATTTGGTTTTGATTTATCTTCAAAGCTAGAAGGTTGTTTTACATAAACTTGTTCATTTTAGAAACCATTTAAAAATGCACTTTTAACATCCATTTGAAACAACTTAACAAGCTTATGACATGCATGTGCAAGAAGTATACAAATAGCTTCTAACCATGCAACTGGAGCAAAAGTTTCGTCGTAGTTTATACCTTCTTGTTGGTTATAGCCTTGAGCAATTAATCTTGCTTTGTTCCTTACAAGCTTATCTTCTTCATCTAATTTGTTTCTGAAAACCCAGCGTGTACCGATGATCGTTTGATCCTGTGGATCAAGTACCAAGGTTTATACCTCATTTTTTTCGAACTGTAGCAGTTCTTCCTTCATGGCCTCAATCCAAGATGGATCAACTATGGCTTCTTTAATTGATTTTGGTTCAATTTGAGATATCATTGCCATGTTATTTTCATCATTCTTGAATGATTTTCTTGTTCGAATCCCATCAGTTGTGTCTCCAATGATTTGTGTTCGAGAATGATCTTCAATTGTTCTCCAGCTTTTTGGTGGAGAATGAAATGGAAATTGTTTATCAATCTTTGTTTCCTGCAGATTATTTTGTTGTTGCAGACCTGATTGAACTTCTTCTTCCTTGTCCTTTTTACTCAAATCCAAATCATCAAACTCATCAAATAATATATGCATACTGATTTCTTCAACTTTATCATTAGATTAAACACTTTATAGCCCTTAGAATAAGTTGAATAATCTAAGTAGGTTGCTTTGTCTGATTTGACATCAAACTTTCCAAGAAGATCTTTGTTGTTTAAAATATAACAATAACATTCAAAAATGTGAAAATAAGAAATGTTTGGTTTCCTATTTTTCCAGATTTCTTATGGGGTTTTGTTGATAATTTTTCTTATAGATACACAATTTAAAATGTAACAAGAAGTGTTAATAGCTTCAGCCCATAAATATCTTTCAACATTAGATTCTTCCAAGATTGTTCTTGTCATTTCTTGTAGTGTTCTCTTATTTCGTTCAACAACTCCATTTTGTTGTGGAGTTCTTGCACAAGATAGACTATGAGAAATTCCAAGTTCATCAAAGAAGGTTTAAAAAGAGGCATTTATGAATTCTCCTCCATGATCACTTCTTACAGAAATGATGTTGGATTATTTTTCATTTTGTACCTTTTTGCAAAAAGTTTCAAATGAATCAAATGTATCATCTTTCTGTTTTAAAAATAATACCCAAGTGTATCTTGAAAAATTGTCAACAATAACAAAATCATATTTCATTCCATATAGGCTTGTTGTTTTTTTTTTGGCCCATAAAGATCCATGTGAAACTATTCAAAAGTTCTGTTTGTAGTTACAAAATCTTTTGAATGAAAACTGCTCTTGACTTGCTTACCTTTTGCGCAAGCTTCACATATTTTATCTTTATCAAAATTGAGTTTGGGTAATCCTCTAACAAGTTCTAGTTTTGAAATTTTTGAAATTATTTTCATACTTATATATCCATCCCTTTTATGCCATATCCATTTATCTTTATCGATTGACATAAAACATGATTCATCAAGTAATTCTTCAAGATATAGACATACAAATTTTACTTTCTATTTCCAGAAAAGAGGATTTCTCCATTTTCGGTTTTTCTGACTTCACATACTCTTGGTTTGAAGATAACTTCAAAACTATTGTCACATAACTGACTTATTCTTAGAAGATTGTGTTTCATACCTTCAACATATTGAACATCAATTATTTAAGCATAGTTTTTCTTACCAATAGTTTCTTTACCTTTAATCTAAGCTTGATTGTTGTTTCCAAAAGTAATCGATCCTCCACCTTTCTTGATGAATGACATGAAGCAGTTTTTATCTCCTCTCATGTGTCTTGAACAACCACTGTCCAAGAACTAAGGCTTTCTCTTGACATTTGAAATTCCACCTGCATTAGATGTTATATCAACCTCAGGTACCCATTTTGTCTTGGGTTCTTGAGAGTTGGTTGTAAAGTTTTCTTTCCTCTTAAGATAGCAGATTGATTCTTGATGACCAATTTTGAGACAATAGGAGCATTTAATTGTTGATCTTGGAATTGACTTTGTAATCTGGGTTTTAAAAGGTTTTAATCTTGATTTTGATGAAGCTCCAGATCGTTCACCTTTTTCCAGATTTTTTAGAGAAAGTTCTATTTTTGTTTCAGAACATTCTTAGTTTTAAGGAGAACGTTCTCCGTTTTAGCTGCACAACGTTCTTGACCTTTTTTACTTTCAAAATTTTGTAGTTGTGTTTCTTTTAGTTCTTGAATGATATTGTTGAGGACATAATTCATAGCCTGAGCTTTTTATCTATGAAATTGTTCTTTTAAAGAACTACATTTTTAAATAAGAATGTTCAAATTATTTAGCAAGTTATCAAATTCTTTTCCCATTTGTTCATATAAATAGCAAGGTTCAAAATTTGTTACCTTATCATCTTCTGTATTTGGCGTCAAGCATATGTTGGCTCCCTCACCTTCATTGATTTCTCCTGAATCATCCCACGTGGCCATCCCTGATTTCTTTTTGAAAGGAAATCATTTTGGTGGCTTTTTATTTAAGGGACATTCTGCTTTGTAATATCCTAATTTATTACATCCAAAGCATGTAACTTTTTTTGTGCACTTCTGTTTTTGGATTTTTGTTTTGAAATCCCTTTTTGATTTGGTCTCTTCTTCTAATCCTTCTCTGTATCCTTCTGGTGAGAAGAGCAATTTCTTCATCAACATCTTCTTGTCCAGTTTCTTCTGGTTCATCCTTTGTTTGTACTATTACACTTTCTTGATATGCCTTTAGAGCTATTGCCTTTCCTTTCTTGACTGGTTTGTCTTCTTGCAACAATATTTCATGTGCTTTTAAAGTTCCAATTAGTTCTTCCAAGGGAAGTGCTTCAAGGTTCTTGGCATGGCTTATAGTTGTAACCATTGGTCTCCATATGATTGGAAGACACCTCATGATTTTTCTTAATCTATCTTATACTAAGTAAGCTTTGCCAACAAAACACATTTCATTCACTATTGTTGTGAACCTTGAGTACATTTCATCAATAGTTTCTCCTTGTTGCTTTTCGAATTTTCTTATGCCAATGTCTATTCTTGTTTCTTTGACGTGGCTTGTTCCTTCATAATGAGTTTGTAGTGTATCCCATACTTATTTAGCAGTTGTGCATTCATACTCAAAAATCACAAATGAATGGGTGGATTGCATTTTGATAAGTTTTCCTATTTTGTTGCCTATTTGGTAATGGTTGTCTAGTACTTGCATGTGGCCTCTTTATGTGATACAATAGTATGTATGACCTATTTTGTAATGGTTGAACCATACTTGTATTTGGTATCTTCTTAGAACACAACTTTTATGTGGCTTATTCTGTCTGTAGCGTCCTAAAATTTCAGAGTGTTTCTCAAATTCAATGGAGTTGCCACTAAAGTTTACTTTAAAATAGGGAAAACATTAGGAAATCTTTAAAAACAAAAAAATGGTATTTGAAATCAAATTTGGAGTTTGAGAGTTGATTATGTGCAGGAAAGATATTAACACCTTTACAATATCCGTTAAAAATACTTACCTATAACTAATGGTGCACAATTAATTTTTAATTAAATATATTGATTTATGCTTATTATTAAGCATATATATAAATTGTGTTTTTATGAAGATAATTTTGAAATAAAAGTTGGCTAAAAATAAAGAGAAAAAAATATTTTTTGTTATTGTGTTTGACAAAAGTGTGATCTTACTCCTACGTATCTCCCAGTGCATGGAGAAATCAAAGCTATGTAGTTCTTGGGTAGATAATATAGATGTGTTGATTTCTTTTAAAGAAATACATTTGTGTTGCAATAAAATGGTTTGAAAAAAATCTCCTTGCTCCAAAGAAGGGAAAAAAAAGATATTGTCTACAAAAGTATTTAAAATGAGTTTAGAAATAGTTATCACACACAATTTGAGTATCTGTTATCCTCATTTGATTTGTTCTGATTGGTATTTGCTCATGCTTTGAATTAATGTATTCTTCTATAACTCATTTGATGTTTCAAATCACTTACTAACAAAAACTCTTCCTATTCCTTAAATGAGAAAAATGCCTCCTTTATTTTTGCTTGATTTTTTTGTTCTCAATTTATAGACTAAAATGATGAATCTTTGTATCCATGAGATAACATTGAGTTCTTGATTATTGTTTTTTTTTTGTGTGCATAAAAATTTGATTTGCTAAGGTAAATCTATAAAAGAGATGATGCACTTTTTAATCTTTTGTATACATGATAACAATTGTAACCGTATTAGGAAACAAAGAGAAAAGCAAAATAGGATAAAAAAGAGGCTGAAGAGAAAATGTACTTTTTAAATTGCGTTTATACAAGAAAAAATTGCAATTGTAAGAAAGGTGAATACAAGGAGGCTAAAAAGATGGAAGGGAGTACTAATGCTGAAGATGAAAACACGAGAATGTGGTTTAATTGTGTTTGACTAAGTTGATAACTTTTTCATTATTTGATTAAAGTGGTCAAGACTTGATGATTTACTTGGAGTAGAAGCAATAAAAAAAACTAAGGAATGCAGGAAGAAAGTGGCACAAGTAATATATCTTGGTTTACCACTAACTTGGCTACATCCAGTCCCTTCACTTTGAAGGATTTAATTCACTAATTCAACAACTTGAATTACAAAGCACCTGACCCTCCAACCCCAAACTTTTGAGGAACGCACACACCTTGACTCTACCAGCCAAGTCTTCTTCACACAATCTAACAACCCCATATTGTTGAAGGCACACTAACACCAATATCAGGTTTGAATACAAAAGTTTGGAACTGGAGTAGTCGCTTCTAAAAATTTGATTATAACAATGACTATCAAACTCTAAGAAAACACTTAAAAAATATTTTTCATTCAAACAAGTGTTTCTCTCTTTGAACTATAAGATGAATTTGGAATTTTGAGCTTAAATTCTTATACTATTTAATTATTTTTCGATGATCTTCTCCTTCAACCTTGAGTATCTGTTTACTATTGAATTATATTTAATTACTAAAATTGAAGAAAAAGTTTCCGAATTGATTGATATAATAATTAAAACTAACAACGATAATAAAATCGATCCTTTATAATAAGAAAAATGTCAGGGATGAATTTCACTTCGAGTCCAACCTTTGTTTCTAATTTGATCCTAGTTACTAAATTCCTTTATTGAATTATTACGGAATTCTCTTTATTATTCTTGCCCTAATTTCTTAGTAACAAAACCTTTAATTCCAATGTAACCCCTAATTCCTTAGTGGATTTAAGGTTAGAATTAAACTACGTTGTACAAGAATTCTCTTATTAAACTACTGCCTCTGTAGAAAATTCAATTGGTTTCATGACCTACATCTATTCCTAGACTACAATATCATGAATTCCTCATCTCAAGCATTCGTAAAGTCCACTTCCGTTTCAAAATAAGACTTGTAAAACATTTTAAAATTGATCAAGAAATAAAAAGCATTAAGCACAGAGATGAGAAAAATAATTCAATAAGCTCATTCATATAACTAAAAATCAAATTAAAAAAATAACAGTTTCATCTTGTTTCATTCATCCCTAACAAATGAAGTTTAGTTACTCATGACAGAGATACAAAAGATAGATATTAAAGAAGAATTACAAGAAATATTCATGAATGATTCCTGATAAAACTCCTCCATTGGTGTTAGAAACAACCGTCTCTAAGTTTCTATGCTAAGACACAAGTCTCCAAACTTCCCAATAGCCAAAAGATACAAAAAAATTGAGAAAAATGCGTTTTAATGTAATCTAATGCGCCTTGCGCGCCCCAGGCGCGCTTCAAGCACAATTTGGCAGATCTAGTGGTGCAGAAATGCACCCAAGGCGTAGGTTTCACGCTTTAAGTGCACAACATCATCTCTTTGGCGTTTAGTGCATTTTCTCCTCTTTTGAGTCTGAATTTGGTTCCAGTGTCTTCATAAAAATTTGTAGCTATAGATCTTAGCTTTCACTTTAACTTGGTTTGACTCTATTTGGACATCTGCAAATCCAAATATGACTGAATACTCCACATAGGTCATATTGATTTCTCATCAAAATTCAGCACTACACTAAAACAAAGAAACATCTCAAAACTATGAAAAATCTATACTAAATCAAGGAAATAGGAATATAAACATTTCATTAAATCCAAGAACTAAAATCAACAAAATATATCAAATATCTCTTTAAATTAACTAATGATTAAAGATAAATAAGACTAACAAAAATGAAAAATATGCATATGATGAAGAGTCATCACCTAATAAACAAGGAATTATATTTACTAATAGAGTAAGTCATAACATAACAATAAGAAGCACTGCAACATGCTGATAATCTATAGTTCAAGTCAAAACGTTAAAGACAAAAGAAATACTAGTTAATGATTGACCCCTTGTTCACAAAGGAAAAACACGTTACAATAATTATCTACCTATGAATAAAGACCTTTGTTATCCTCTAACAATAAGAAGCACTACATCAAGTTGATAATCTATAGTCCAAGAAAAAAAATTAAAGACAAAGGAAATACAAGTTAATGATTGAACTCTTGATCAAAAAGGAAAAAAAACGTTACAATAATTATCTGCTTCTGGCTAAAGACCTTTGTTGATCCTCTAACTCAAAGATCAAAAGAATGAAGCGTTAAATGAAGCCTCTAATAAAGTCAAAATTTTGGCACAAGTTAAATCCTCTTAACAAAGAAGAGAATTAACTAATCAAGTTCACCATCACTCTAAAGAATCTATTGAAGTTGTGTTTGACTTTATTAAATGCATTCTCAATGCACCTATTTTGAATCTGATTACAAGCTCGCTCTGATTATTCTACATCTAACAAATTTGGCAAACCAGTTGACCATCTACTCAACAATTCAAGTCAACACTCTGATAAAGTCCATGCTATAACAAGAATTCAACACTCCAACAACCTCCGATATAATAGTGGACTTATCCTCTAACTTTAGAAGCGGATGCCATTCTCTAATAGTGTCATCATCTAAGATTTTTCTTCTTAAATAAAGATACGTCTAATTAAATATGAAGATATACATGGATATGTTTTAAAAGTTGATTTTCCTTAAATGTTGATTCAAGATCTCCATCGGTAACATTCTCAACGAATACAATTATCACTTTTTAAGTAGAAACCAATCAATATGAAATAAGTGGTTGAGAGAATGAAAAATGCAATATTTTAATAAGAATTTCTTTAAAGCCTTGAAGACATCAAAAGAAAAGAATGCATGAAAAATCCTCTTAAAAGAGAGTTACTAGAATTGATGTAAATCAGTCAAAGTGTTTTATACACTTGAATTGATATGGGACTTGAAATGTAATATCCTTTGAATGAGAGTTAGAATCCTAGAAAAAGACTCTATGTCAATTCAGACACAAAATACAATTGATGTAAATCAAGCTGATAGTGGCAACAACTCTTTCATCCATAAGAGGTACATAAAGAGGTGAACAAATACTTATGTACCTCAACGACAACTTGCCATAAAGTTGAGATGGGTGCTAACAGTAGCTGTTTGGAGAGGCATAAGAAAAGTACTCAAATCCTGAAGTGGCAAAGTAAATAACACTTGTAATCTATTATTGTAATTGTGGATTAAGTCATCGAATGTATTTAGACAAAATCTATCTGTTAAAGGAGTACTAGATGTAGCAACTCTATTGTGAACTAGTATAAAAAATCCTTGTGTCCATTCTCTCTTTGTTATTTTAATCTAAGTTCTTTATAAATCAACTTTATCTTACTTAAACTGTTTTATAATCATAAGTTGCATGATTTGATATAGAACTTATCTATTTGATTAGGAAACTCAAATAAATTTAAAAATGGCAAAACATAATTCAAACCCTTTTCTTGTGTTTTCCCGCACTACGTCTGCCATCAAAGCCATGTTTGCATGCTCTTCATCAGAGTCATCCCATGTAGCCATTAGACCATTTTTCTTTCCACTGAAATCTTTCCTTTGAGAGTTTTCATTCTAAAACTTAGGACACTTTGATTTGAAATGTCCTATTTGCATTCATAAAAAATGATTTTCTTATTTTTAGATTTTTCTTTTATTTCTCTACTATTTGTAGATCGTCTAAATTTTTTTCTAGGAAATGATTTCTTCCTATTGTTTCACATGCGCTGGATTTTATTTGAGATTAATGATAGTTCTTCATCATTTGAGTCTTCACTCAGATAATCTTATTCACTTTTGGTTTGAGTCCTCCTTGCCTTGTAGAGCCTTGGAACTTGCTTTCTTTCCTTTAGTTCATCTTCAACTAGTTTAGTCTCATGGAATCTGGGTGAGCTCATTAGATCTTCCAGAGGCATTTGGTGAAGGTCTTAAGCCTCTTGAATAGCTGTGAATTTTGGTCTCCACTTGCTAGGTTGACTTTTAAAGATATTCTTAGCATGATTAGTTGTAGTGTAACTCTTTCGGAGAACTTTTAATCCAGACACTAAAGTTTGGAATCTGGAGAACATTTTCTCAATGTCTTCATCTTCTTCCATATGAAAGAGTTCATACTTCCTAACAAACAGATTTAACTTAGCTTCCTTCAATTGTTTACTTCCTTCATAGTTGAGGACCAATGCGTCAAAAATGTTTTTTGTTATTTCTTTATTGTTGCATTTTTCAAACTCTTTGAAAGTGATACCGTTCATCATATAGATTCTAGCTTTATGATGCATCTTGTATTGTTTTTTTTTTATTTTTTTTTATTTTTTTTTAATTTTTATTTTATTTTATTTATTTTATCAACGTTAAGTTCTTTTCTAGATATTTCAACGTCAACAACATCATTGGTAGCCTCATAATCATCTTCGACTATGTCTTAGAGTTTAGGATCATGTGAAATGTAGAAACTTCTCAACCTGTCCTTCAAGTATTCAAATTTCTCCCCATCAAACATAGGAGATATGTTAATATTTCTGCATGTAATTTCATCACCAGAGTTAGCCATAATAGATTTAAAATAAGTTCTTTACTCAAACACAGTTAAATGCTTAGCCTTGAGGCCGAGCTCTAATGTCAATTGAAGAGAGATAAAAACACAAGAAATGAGTTTGAATTGTGTTTTTAAGGTTGTAAAAACTTTTAAAATGAATGATAAAATAATCAATGTGATAAAGTAAAAACAAGTAAAAAGATAAAGAAAGGAAACACAAGTTGATTTATCCCGGTTCACCATCAACATGGTAGCTATATCTAGTCCATTCACTCCGAGTGATTTAATCCACTAATTACCAAAAGTATCAAACGTCCACTGAATACCTTACATTAAATCTGACTGTGTTCAAGTTTTCTCAACCTTCTAGCTTATTACAATCAAGCTATTGAGGGCAACAATCACTACTGGACCAAATTAAAAAGAATGTTTAACATAGTTTTCTAAAAAAAACTATCACACGAGAATGTTTACAAAACATGCTCTCATAATGTATTTTAAGTTTCTCAACACTTAGACCTAATACAAAAAAATTTACAAGTAGCTATGTGTGACAACATTAGGTTTTTCTCTTGTATATTTGCAGCGAGGATTACAAGTCCTTTTATGGAGAACAATCAAGGCCATTAAAGTTTTTGACTGTTGTGATTGCACGAAATCAAAATGTAAAATAATTACTTGGATTAAATCTTTAGAAATTTTGAATCAATCTTAAAAATTTATCAAAATCCGTCTACTTAATTGATTAAGTGTATCTTGATAGAATCGATTGAAAAATCATGTGATGAATTTTTTTAGTTAGACTATGTGCACCTCCTAAATTTTCATTGCGCTTTTGTTACTGTCGACCTCAGTGCTAGCTGACATAACATCCCTAGTTAGACTATTGGCCAAAAAAACAACTTTAATAAAATAGTCAAATTTACCGATTCCCCATTTTTTAATCGATATTAAATGATTTAATAGCTCCATCTTCTTGGGATGTGAGAGTAGGTACACTAATAATTGATCTAGACAAATCACCGTTTAACACGTTATGAAATATGCGATCCACATTGCTCCCATGATGATTTATGTCTTTTATTTCATTTTATTAGGAGATTATTTTGTTCACCTATATCTCTAACAAAGTCATCACAAATTCACAATTGATATCTAACATTCTTACCATTTTGTTAATTTCAAGTGAATTCTAGTTTTACCAACCAACCATTATATGACGAAGTGTTTCAGTTTAACGGAAACAAGAAACCGTTGCCACCGGTCAAAATTCACAGGTTCGGGTCTCCGTTCCACAACAACAGACTTAAAAGACGGAACAATAATGCATTGCTGGGTACCCAAAACCCGAACCGAATCAAAACCAAGCCTACTCCTAATCCACGGCATCGGACCCAACGCACTATGGCAATGGGGTAACTTCATCCGCAACTTAACAAAATTCTTCAACGTGTACGTACCGGATCTCATTTTCTTCGGCGGGTCATACACAACCCGACCCGAAAGAACGGAAGGGTTTCAAGCGGAATGTGTTATGAGAGTGATGAAAGAAATGAAGTGTGTGAGGAGTGTGAGTGTGGTTGGGTTGAGTTATGGTGGGTTTGTAGCGTATGATTTGGCTGTGAAGTATGAGGAGTTTGTGGAGAGGGTTGTGGTGTGTGGGTCAGGGGTGAGTTTGGAAGAGAAAGATATAAAAGAAGGGCTTTTTCTTGTTTCTGATTTGGATGAAGCTGCTCAAATTTTGGTGCCTCAAACGCCACAAAGGCTTAGAGAACTTGTTGAGTATACTTTTTCTAAAGCTTCTCTTGTGGCTTGGTTGCCCTCTTGCTTCCTCCTTGATTTCATTCATGTAAGCCTTTTTTACTCATTTTATTTGTTAATTGGTGTTTTTTACCCATGTTATCCATGATTAATCTTAGCCACAAAATTTGGCTGACCAACTTTAGTGAGATTACATTATTTCTTTTTGCTTGAAACCTTGTTAAGGCTTGAATCTACTTCGACTCTTGCAAACATAATGTTGGTGTATGGAAGAAAAAAAAACATTTGTAAACTCAAAATTATCAATTATAAAACTAATTTTGATTAAAGTTGAGTGTGAAGGAAATCATCTATATATAAATTCTTATGTAAAAGTGAATTTTGAGTAAAATTTAATATAGAATACTCAACTCAACATACAATGATTATATATATATATATATATATATGTTTTGTTTTAGCCAAATCTAGTTTCATGGGAAAACTTTAGTTTAGGAAATTAATCACGATTATTTTTTGTAAAATCGTGTTTTGGGAGCATATATTCTTCTCCAAACTTTGTTTCTAGGATATTAACTTTCTCCCTGTTTTGACTTTCAAAAATTGTGTCAAAGGTATTTGTCAGTTTAGCTAGTTAAGGTCTTATTTCACTATTTCTGATTGTTCATTACTTTATTTTAGTTCATAAACTTGGGATTAACTTGATTCTTTTCTCAAGTTGCTTATTCTTACATGAAGTAGTTGGATTTGTCTACCATAGCATGTTTGCAGGAGAAAAAGAAGAGTGTTGTATGTCGATATAATGATTGAGGGACTGCTTGTTACAAATTCTAAAAAAAAAAGTGTCTTTAGAATTGAATAATTTAGAGATGAATTTATAGAAATTTTTAAGAAAAACATAAGTTGTTTTATTTTGTGTGTCATAGTAAAAATCATCTTTTTTAAATCAGCTATAAAAAAATATTTTTTTAGAAGCTCTTAAAAATAGATTTTCTCATGTGAAATAGTTTTTAAATTACTTTTCAGATTTTCATTTTTTTTTATAAAGAAATTGTCGCAAACAGAGAAAAAATTTCAAAAGTGATTAATTTCTCTTAAAAAAAGTTTTTTTTTTCTTTTCTTTTTATATAAAAAGTCATTAAAAAAGGACCCTTAATTAGATATGTTTCAGACTCGGCTGCAAATTTTAATTAACTAACTAGATTATGGTATTATAAATAAAGGGGCCATAGTGTGCTAAAATTGGTAAATTTGGGTAGGCAATGTGCAGGGACTATGTACAAGAAAAGAGAGAATTGATCCGAGCCCTTGCTAAGGACAGAAATTTTTCTGACCTCCCTAAGATATCTCAGGTTGATTTCTACTTACCTCTTAGTTTGATGATGTTTTCCTCCATTTGTAATTTTGTAATATAAATTTAAATTAAGAGACATAATTTCTTCACTGCAGCCTACATTAATTATTTGGGGAGAACATGATCAACTATTCCCTTTAGAACTTGGTCACAGATTGAAAAGGTTAATATTTTTTTATAAAACTCTTGTTGTAGTTGTAAGTTGTTAGTAGTTAAATTTGAATTTTTAATTCAATGGTTGAAACAGGCATTTAGGTGACAATGCTCAAATAGTGGTGATCAAGAACACAGGGCATGCATTCTGTGCGGAAAAGGCTAAGGAGTTCTATAGTATCTTGAAGTCTTTTCTCGTGGATTCATAGCCACTAGCAGAGAGCTCACCTTGCAAGTTTCAAAACATTGATCCACTGTGAGATCAAATACCAAAGGAAACAGAAAATATGGGGGCGATGGACATGTCTTTTACAGTCTTTTTCCGGCCTCATTGTCTCTCGCTTAATTCGAGGCTTGGATCTTCTCAATTCATTCACTCTTTAAATCTTTCGTAAATTCTTAATCACACTTAAATATGTTTTTGGTCACTATAATATAAGATGACTTTGATTTTAGTCATTGCAAAACAATTTTCTTTTTAATTGACTTTCAAATTACTTTTAATTTGATCCCTCCCTTTATTTTGTTACTTATATGGACTGAAAATGCTGAGATGTGACTAATGGTTAGACTCATTAATGAAGGTTTGAGTTTATGACAAAGCTTTGGGTTTCTCTAGAATAGTTGGGTTTGTTTTGGTTTCCTCAAGTAAAGTATTATGAATTTGTTCAAGATATGTGTTTGTTTTGGAGTTGTTCTAGTTTGTTTTGGATCTGGGTTTTGGGGTTGAAGAGGAAAAAAGCAAATTAAAGAAGATTTTGAACTATCTAGATTCAAGTTCATGAGTATTGATCTAGAATCTGGGTTTTAATTTGAAGATCCATAATTTCCTTTTTAATAAATTTGTTTCAATGTTTTTAGTATTTGTTTTCATAAAATAATTGTTTTTTGTTTTTAATAAATGATTAAAAATTTAATTAATATAGTTAATTAGGTAATTAATAATAGTTTTTGATGAGTCAAGTTTAATCATAGCTAACACCCCATCCTTTTCGGTCCACATAAGCAATTCAATGAGGCTAGGGACCAAGTTAAAAGTAATTTGAAATTACAAGGTTGAAGAAAATTGTTTTTGTATGGACTAAAATTGAAGCAACCCTATATTATAGGGAGTAAACGCACCTTTAAGTCTTCTTAATCATTATTTGGTACAACACTTGAATTAGTAATTTGATTTAAAGAAAAAAATTTCTATTTCAAAATTTAACGATCCTACGGATTACTTGCAATGTAACACTCATCCGATCAAGAATGAATCGTCCAAATTTTAAAGAAAATTTTAATTTATTAAACAAAAATTTCTATCTTAAAATATACACTATTTGATCTTTATCGTAAGGTCGACACAATGTCACTACACGTAGTCACTACATAGAAATCCGATCGTTTAAGGAGTATATTTTCCTTGATTACTCTCTCTTTCTCCATAATTTAATATATTTAGGTGTGTTCACATTCAATCCAATGCAAAATCGCAATAATCAAATATGAAAACTGCAAACTGAAAAAAACTGCATTTTTTAAATGGATTGGAACAATTTTTGATTCATATAGTGAAAATCCCGATCAAATCCAATACAAACCGATAATATACCAACATGTATGTCTTTATAATATATTGATGTACATTTTCATATTTCAAAATATCTATTAAATGCTTACATAATGTATGTTTTTTTCTTTTTACTAAACATTTTCTTTTTCTCGGCTATAAACACTATAACTTTTTGAATGAGTACTTTTTTATTTGCATTATCTTGTTGGATATAATTTTCTTTAGTTATTAAAATTTTTTGTTAGTATTTTTTATAAAAGGTTATCACAAATAAAAGATTAAATTAAATTTTTGGTACTTTAAGTTATTTTTAGGTTTAACTTTGATCTCTTAAGTTTTGTTCATTTTATTTGGTCCCAAAAGTTATGAATGTTAGATACTTTGGTCCCTTCAAGTTATTTTCATTTTGTTTTAGTGCCTTAAGCTATAAATAGTAAACATCTTAATCCCTTAAGTTACAAAAATTACAGATTTTGTTTCCTTAAGTTACAAGTTAAACACTATTAAAAAGGATCAAACTGTATAATGTATGTAACTTAAGGGTTCAAAGTATTTAATGGTTGTCAATTAAGGGACTAAAATGTAAAGAAAATAATTTGAAGGACCAAAGTGTTGAACCATTGTAACTTAAGGCATCAAAGTGAAACCTAAAATAACTTAAGGGACCGAAAGTGCAATTTAGCCTAAAAGATAATACAAACCAATGTATTAAATACAATAATGAAAACCAAAAACCAATTCAATCCAAATCAATAAATATTGGATCGGATTTAATTTTAAAATCAAATCAATTGGATGATCAGATAACAAAACTAAAAAGATTTAGAAGCCATCCAATACGCAAACACCTCTACTACTTTTGTCTCTTTTGACTCCCAGAGTAACTCTACTACTTTTGTCTCTTTTGACTCCCAGAGTAAAAGGGCATAGTAGCATTAACATACAATAAAAAGAGTGACACTGTTGTAACTTAAAATCACATTTTGTTTACATCTACCTGCAAACCAGATGCTCACTATCCAAAATAGTTCAATGCAAATAAGCTTAATGGCATGTTTGATCAATAGACTTGGTCTCATATTAGTCAAGAAGTTGTGTGCTCAATGAACTTTAGAAGGGAGATTGAATAGAGTTCACACTCTTTTAGAATTTATCAATCTCTTAGTGGAAAACAATTTGAAAACGTTATATATTAATGGTTTTGTTATCAATTAACACAAATGAGATTGGTAAATTTATATAAGAAAGAGT
>NC_021161.2:31828727-31870258 GCF_000331145.2 Cicer arietinum
GTTCTAAATATATTTGATCTTCAATCAAACTAGTGAAAAATGTTAAACATTTAATGATCGCACGATTGATAGAAGAAAAAGAATAACACAACTTTCAACAATGGATCAAATCTCTAATGTTGAGAATATTACAAGATAGATTTTATCTCAACAAATTAAAACATAATATTGATCCAAAACAAAAATTTCTAAGTTCTTAGTCTTTTTGTCAATCAAAATAGAAAATATTAAACAAAATCAATAAACAACGAAATTGTCGAAGTTACTGAGTTATGGTAAAGAGAAAATCATGCAACAATTTATACTTGTTCCTCTACTTCGTCTTAACACATAGAGTGCATTCAATCCTTATTCAAAGAATGATAATTTTTTCCTTTATTTTGATTTGAGTATTTACAAGATCCGTCGACAATTATTACAACATGTGCACCAATTTCTTCTTCCTAAATGCTCACGAACCATATTCTTGAAACAACCCTCCACATAAATCTTTACCCTATCTTTAAGAACAAGATATTGAACAACCCTTGCAAGATACTTCGTAGAGAAACTACATCTATAGCCAAAACTGAAGATGTCCCCACTTCAATCTTTCAACACAAGATCAATCAATATCCCCTTGATGATTTGCGTATGGAATAATATCCCCCAAGATCAATATCCCCAACACATATATCTCCTCTATGTTGTTTCTTCTCACAAAACTTCAATTGCAAACCCAATTTGAATAAGAAAGAGTTTTCAATCTATATTATGATCTTTAATGCACAAAGGATTTGTAATGGCTGAAATTATTCTTAAAGTTCCAAAAGGTTTACCATTTTTTATATATGATGCATGAAAAGATTGACAAAATACTAATGTTTCTTAATTGAAATAACAACTTTGTAACTATCACAACTTTAATAAAATTGGCAAAATATAACTTTGCCAGCATGGCGAGTTGATTCACAGAAGTTGTGATTTGACTCCCACATTTCATGAATACAAATTTTTACAATTAGAGAGAGTGAGTCGATTCACAAGCTTGTAGGTTGACTGACAAAGTTAAAAATCACTTATGAAAGGTTTTTAATGCATTACAAATTATGCAAATATTTATGAACATGTAACAAAGTTTATGCTTGCTAAAACATGATTTTTCATGAACTCTTTATGATTCAAATTTCATTTGCAAGAGTTTGAGATTGAGAACCAACAAAGGCATATACTCACCATATAATCTAGACAAGCCTAGTTTTGGCGTCACTCAAAACAATAAGACTAATTTATGTTCTAGAACACCCTAATAGTTACACCATAACATTGAATCAAAGCATCAAAAGATTTGTTGTGCCTAGTCTAACTAAAATCATTATTAATAAGAGTGAAACAAAACCAAAAATAAAAAAATAAAACAAACAAACAATGTGTTAGTGTGAAATATTGTAAAGAGTTGGTTATAGGTAGTTATAAGTTGGTTAATATGTATTTACTAAAAGTTAGTTAAAATTTGTTAATTTCTTTATGATCAATATTTAAAGTATCATATATTCACTATAATAATCAAGTTTTCTCATTGAATCAATTCAAAATAATTCAATATTTCTCTCAATTATTTATCTTTTTGTTGGCGTCTACCATGTTTGTAAATATACATCTATGGTGTCTGTAACACCCCGTTTTTCAAAGCGAGGGTATATTTTTTTTTTTCAAAAGAATTTAAAATAAAGCAGAGAAATAAATAAAGAAATGCCTTTGGATAAATAATTGAGTCATTATAATTTACAGGCAGCGGAAAAGTTACTCCTATTATAAATCCAAACCATTTACCCAACAACAAATGGTACATGTAACCCATCGAAAATAACATGTCAAGCTGACAATATTAGTATAGGTACAGTCTTCCATTTTAAAATAAATTCAATACAAAAGAAAGGCATCTGATCCCTCTATGCCAACCTAATCTGATCATTTTGCAACACAACTTAACACCCTGACTAATCTCCACGCGCCCCGTGAGATTCTCCTAACGTAGCTGCAGTCAAGCGTTCCCATCTCCATTTCCGTCCGTAGGGTAAGAACCGGTAGGATCGTCCTGACTCTCATCTGAGGGCAAAGCCCAGATTTCCACAATAATTGTAAAGGTCACCAACCGAAAATAACAGTTAACACATAGCAATTAAGTTTTTGAATGCTCAAAACAACTTTTTAACTAAGCATGCACCTTAACAGGATTTTCAATATGCGAAAAGTTCATACAGTACATTGCCAATGAAAATGAAGGTAAAATGCAGTTCTCGATCTCCTAATTAACACATGATAAAACAAGACATGGATAGATTCATGAGCAATTAATCATACAACTAAAAATGAGGATTTTCACTGAGCCAATCGATTGGGCAATCGATTGGGGTGAAGATTTTTAATGAAAACAGAATCCTGGGCTGAATTCAATCGATTGGTAAATCGATTGATTGGTTCCTGAGCCCCTGGTTTCGAGCCAATCGATTTCCTAATCGATTTGGTGAGGGATTCTTAATGAAACAGAATCCTGGGCTGAATTCAATCGATTGGTAAATCGATTGATTGGTTCCTAAGCCCCTGGTTTCGAGCCAATCGATTTCCTAATCGATTTGGTGAGGGATTCTTAATGAAAACAGAATCCTGGGCTGAATTCAATCGATTGGTAAATCGATTGATTGGTTCCTGAGCCCCTGGTCTCGAGCCAATCGATTTCCTAATCGATTTGGTGAGGGATTCTTAATGAAAACAGAATCCTGGGCTGAATTCAATCGATTGGTAAATCGATTGATTGGTTCCTGAGCCCCTGGTTTCGAGCCAATCGATTTCCTAATCGATTTGGTGAGGGATTCTTAATGAAAACAGAATCCTGGGCTGAATTCAATCGATTGGTAAATCGATTGATTGGTTCCTGAGCCCCTGGTCTCGAGCCAATCGATTTCCTAATCGATTTGGTGAGGGATTCTTAATGAAAACAGAATCCTGGGCTGAATTCAATCGATTGGTAAATCGATTGATTGGTTCCTGAGCCCCTGGTCTCGAGCCAATCGATTTCCTAATCGATTTGGTGAGGGATTCTTAATGAAAACAGAATCCTGGGCTGAATTCAATCGATTGGTAAATCGATTGATTGGTTCCTGAGCCCCTGGTCTCGAGCCAATCGATTTCCTAATCGATTTGGTGAGGGATTCTTAATGAAAACAGAATCCTGGCTGAATTCAATCCACAACTTAACACTTAGCAATTCCTACGCGATTACTACGACACACGAAGGTTCGATAACCATCATACTCACACACAATACACAACACATAGCACTTAACACCTTCATCTCAGTTATCACGATAAATCAAAATTCGAATCACTCAATCATAAACTCAAATCAAACATGACTCGCGTGCCAGGCACCCTAATGCAATGCGTATATGCCAAAATGCATGGACTCGGAATTCCAAACCAAAACCCTCCTCGAAGGGCCGTAAATCATAATTGTACCGCCTATCGCAGGCCAAAGTACCAATTACCGAGGTGCCACCTATCACGGGTCAGCACGATTTACTAAAATGCGTAAATCATAAACGTACCACCTATCACGGGTCAGTACAGTTACCATGGTGTCACCTATCACGGGTCAACTCGATTTTCTAAATAGTAACTCGTAAACGTACCACCTATCACGGGTCAGTACAGTTTACCGAGGTGTCACCTATCACGGGTCAACACGATTTACTAAAAGAAAAAGCGGGAATCGTAAACGTACCGCCTATCACAGACCAGTACTGTTTACCTAGGTGCCACCTATCACGGGTCAGCACAATTCACCAAAAATGTAAATCGTAAATGTACCACCTATCACGGGTCAGTACAGTTACCATGGTGTCACCTATCACGGGTCAACACGATTTACTAAAAGAAAAAGCGGGAATCGTAAACGTACCGCCTATCACAGACCAGTACTGTTTACCTAGGTGCCACCTATCACGGGTCAGCACAATTCACCAAAAATGTAAATCGTAAATGTACCACCTATCACGGGTCAGTACAGTTACCATGGTGTCACCTATCACGGGTCAACACGATTTACTAAAATGTAAATCGCAAACGTACAACCTATCACGGGTCCGTACAGTTTACCAAGGTGTCACCTATCACGGGTCGACACAATTTACCAAATGAAATGCATGAGCATACACAGACTCCATTCACAACAATCGTTAAGCAAATGCAGATATTAAAAGATTCCCCATTTTTAATACCCATTTAACTTAAACGACTTTCAAACAACATTAATTAAATAAGTCATTAAGAGATTCCCCGTTCTTAATACCGATTTAACTTAATGATTTTCAAAACAAAACGTTAAGCAAACAGTCATATTAAGAGATTCCCCATTCTTAATACTCATTTACCGAAACGATTTTCAAAAACGATAGTTAAGTAACCGAGACATTAAGAGATTCCCCATTCTCAACGCCCAGTTAACTTAAACATTTTCCTCAAATACACATTAAGTAAACCGAGGTATTAAAAGATTCCCCATTTTTAATACTCGTTTAACTCTAATGGTTTTCAAATTCCACAGAAACAAATTCAAACATACTTTCACATTCAAACCATAATTCACAACAACCACACCAATTAACAAACATCAAGTACGAACACACCAAATACAACGAACACAAATCACGCAACATAACACCCAGATACATCAAATTTCATTTACCACGAAACATTCATCATTATAAACAAAACCTAACTCTAAGGTTTTTACCCATAACGCACTAGTTTCGTTTTTCCCCAAATCGATACATTTAACCCTAACAAATTCCTTCCCACACAACTACAGATAAGTCCCTAATGCGAACTAAAAGTTTGGAAGGAGCCCTTACCTCAACGTTAGCTTTATCGTGCGTTTCTGGTACCGCGAGTAATTCCGGTAAAATCTCCGCTCGCAACGCCGCTTCCAAATTAGTTCACTAGCACCGTAGCGTGGTGGTGAGCAACTTTCCCTTCTATCTCTTCGAGAAATGAGGTTTGGATCTAGAAGAAACGGAGGGGTTTGTGTTTGGATCTCAAAACCGTTTTTCTTCGTTTTCGAATCAAAGAGGAAGAGTGAAGTTGCGAAAACCTTGATCTAACTCCCACCCAACCTTGGGTTACTAGTTTTGAAGAAAAGAAAGCGACGAAAACGAAAAATGGAGAAGGATGGATTTTGGTTTCACGGTGGTCTGAGGAAGGAGATGGAAAATTGGAAATTTCCTTCCTTTCTTTTTCTTTCCTTTGTTTTTCCTTTCTTCCTTTTTCCTTCCTTCCTTTATATACTATTTTCTTTTCCTTTTCCTTCCTTCTAGTTTTCCTTTCTTTTTCCCTCCAAACAAACATATAAAAATATATTAAATATAACTTAACAAATATCTCAAAATCTAGATATTTATTAAATTACCGTTTCACCCGAAACGCCTTAAATTCTCCGTAAAGGATTTTCCGCAGTTAAATTCAATTTATTTATCGACGAGAAATTCTAATTGGCATCGAAATATCTTTTTGATTATAAAACTCCAAAATATTATTAACTTTGGCTTAAAAACCTCCGAGCCAAAATCCAAAATACACCAAAAATACATAAATGGTACTTCAAAATTATGGGTCTTACAGTGTCCACCTTGAAAAATGATCCTAAACTTTTATTGTTCTACTTTTCTCCTTTCATTTCTTTTTCTCTATTTTTAATTCAAAAAATTCATCATTTTTCTTTTACTTCGTATCGGAGGGAACATCTTCTCTCAATTACAAGAGCTGTTAATACATCTTAATGGGTATAGCCAAACTAGTTTTTATTTTCATGCTCAAGAGTTCTGAACATATCTCAATTCTTATATGATCAAAGATAGATTGCACCACCTATTTCAGATTCAATGTTATTTTTCTCACAAATTTACATTTTCCCCCTCCCTTGCGAAACTAGGGTTAGGGTGGTACACACAAGTTCTTCTTGGTAAACGTCCATCACATGTTGACTTCAATTTAGGTCATCCTAGCCTTAACCTAGGTATATCAACTTGTGAAAAGATGGAGAATAAGGCATTACAATAGAAGAATGTGATCTACAACGATGAAGTGTTCTACATAATATTTGTGCTTTCAAGCAATAAGATTGGAGGTTGAAAATCCAGTTGATGTTTAAGATCTCAACTAAAAGATATTCCTATTTCAGTTTTCTTCAAAACACGATGTTGATAGTTTGCTAAAAAAAACACCATGGATCTTCAATCAGAATATCTTGATCTTTGAACGTGTCTTGAGGGAAGAATTGTAAGACCCATAATTTTAAAGTACACTTTATGTATTTTTATGTATTTTGGATTTTGAGCTCGGAGGCTTTTTAGCCAAAGTTAATAATATTTTGAAGTTTATATGATCAAAAAGTTATTTTGATGCCGTTTGGAATTACTCGTCGATGAATAAATTAAATTAACTGCGGTGAATCCCTTACGGAGAATTTAATGCGTTACGGGTAAAATGGTAATTTAACAAATATCTAGATATTTTGAGATATTTGTTAAGTTATATTTAATATATATTTATGTTTGGTTGGAGGGAAAAAGAAAGGAAAATAGAAGGAAGGAAAAGGAAAAGAAAAGGATATAAAAAGGAAAAAAGAAGAAAAGAAAAACAAAGGAAAGAAAAAGAAAGGAAGGAAAATCTGATTTTTCCATCTTCTTCCTCTGTCACTCACGCGCACCAATTTCCTTCTTCTCCTCCATTTTCGTCCTTCTTTGCTTTCTTTCTTCAAGTTTAGAAACCCAAAGCTTGGTGAGTGTTAGGATAAGGATTTCTTAACTTCACTCTTCCTCTTTGATTCGAAAACGAAGAAAAACGGTATTAGAGATTCAAACACAAACCCCTCCGTTTCATCTAGATCTAAGCTTCGTTTCGCGAAGAGTTAGAAGGAAAAGTTGCTCACTACCACGCTACGGTGCTAGGGAACCAACTTGGAGGCGACGTTGTGAGCGGAGATTTTTACCGGATTTACTCGCGGTACAGAAAACGCTCGTTAAAGCTAACGTTAAGGTAAGGGCTCCTTCCAAAGTTTTAGTTTGCATTTAGGGACTTATCTGTGATTGTGTGGAAAGGATCTTGTTAGGGTTTGAGTATTGATTTGGGGGAAAATGGATCTAAGACTTTATAGGTAAAATCTTAGAGTTAGGTTTTGGTTATATTTGATGGATGTTTCGTGGAAAATGAACTTAACTCATTTGTGTATGATTATGGGTAAATGAAATTTGATGTGTTTGAGTGTTAGGTTGTGTTGATTTGTGTTCGTCGTAGTTGAGGTGTTCTAAGTTAATACCGATGAAATTTGATGTGTTTTGGGGTGGATTGTGAATTGAATTTGATAAAATGTTTTGAGTTGGTTTTGTTGTGAAATTTGAAAACCATTAGAGTTAAACGAGTATTAAAAATGGGGAATCTTTTAATATCTCGGTTTACTTAATGTGTGTTTGTGAAAATCGTTTAAGTTAACTGGATATTAAGAATGGGGAATCTCTTAATGTCTGGGTTACTTAATGTTGTTTTGAAAAATCGTTTAAGTTAACTAAGCGTTAAGAATGGGGAATCTCTTAATGTCTCGGTTACTTAATGTTTTGTTTTGAAAATCGTTAAGTTAAATGAGTATTAAGAATGGGGAATCTCCTAATGTCTTGTTTACTTAATGTTTTGTTTTGAAAATCGTTAAGTTAAATGAGTATTAAGAATGGGGAATCTCTTAATATCTTGTTTACTTAATATTCGTTTCGGAAATCGTTTAAGTTAAAAGAGTATTAAGAATGGGGAATCTCTTAATATCTTGTTTACTTAATATTCGTTTCGGAAATCGTTTAAGTTAAAAGAGTATTAAGAATGGGGAATCTCTTAATATCTTGTTTACTTAATATTCGTTTCGGAAATCGTTTAAGTTAAAAGAGTATTAAGAATGGGGAATCTCTTAATATCTTGTTTACTTAATATTCGTTTCGGAAATCGTTTAAGTTAAAAGAGTATTAAGAATGGGGAATCTCTTAATATCTTGTTTACTTAATATTCGTTTCGGAAATCGTTTAAGTTAAAAGAGTATTAAGAATGGGGAATCTCTTAATATCTTGTTTACTTAATATTCGTTTCGGAAATCGTTTAAGTTAAAAGAGTATTAAGAATGGGGAATCTCTTAATATCTTGTTTACTTAATATTCGTTTCGGAAATCGTTTAAGTTAAAAGAGTATTAAGAATGGGGAATCTCTTAATATCTTGTTTACTTAATATTCGTTTCGGAAATCGTTTAAGTTAAAAGAGTATTAAGAATGGGGAATCTCTTAATATCTTGTTTACTTAATATTCGTTTCGGAAATCGTTTAAGTTAAAAGAGTATTAAGAATGGGGAATCTCTTAATATCTTGTTTACTTAATATTCGTTTCGGAAATCGTTTAAGTTAAAAGAGTATTAAGAATGGGGAATCTCTTAATATCTTGTTTACTTAATATTCGTTTCGGAAATCGTTTAAGTTAAAAGAGTATTAAGAATGGGGAATCTCTTAATATCTTGTTTACTTAATATTCGTTTCGGAAATCGTTTAAGTTAAAAGAGTATTAAGAATGGGGAATCTCTTAATATCTTGTTTACTTAATATTCGTTTCGGAAATCGTTTAAGTTAAAAGAGTATTAAGAATGGGGAATCTCTTAATATCTTGTTTACTTAATATTCGTTTCGGAAATCGTTTAAGTTAAAAGAGTATTAAGAATGGGGAATCTCTTAATATCTTGTTTACTTAATATTCGTTTCGGAAATCGTTTAAGTTAAAAGAGTATTAAGAATGGGGAATCTCTTAATATCTTGTTTACTTAATATTCGTTTCGGAAATCGTTTAAGTTAAAAGAGTATTAAGAATGGGGAATCTCTTAATATCTTGTTTACTTAATATTCGTTTCGGAAATCGTTTAAGTTAAAAGAGTATTAAGAATGGGGAATCTCTTAATATCTTGTTTACTTAATATTCGTTTCGGAAATCGTTTAAGTTAAAAGAGTATTAAGAATGGGGAATCTCTTAATATCTTGTTTACTTAATATTCGTTTCGGAAATCGTTTAAGTTAAAAGAGTATTAAGAATGGGGAATCTCTTAATATCTTGTTTACTTAATATTCGTTTCGGAAATCGTTTAAGTTAAAAGAGTATTAAGAATGGGGAATCTCTTAATATCTTGTTTACTTAATATTCGTTTCGGAAATCGTTTAAGTTAAAAGAGTATTAAGAATGGGGAATCTCTTAATATCTTGTTTACTTAATATTCGTTTCGGAAATCGTTTAAGTTAAAAGAGTATTAAGAATGGGGAATCTCTTAATATCTTGTTTACTTAATATTCGTTTCGGAAATCGTTTAAGTTAAAAGAGTATTAAGAATGGGGAATCTCTTAAAAGTAATTAAAACGAACAAAGAATAAATCAGGAAATGCTTTTGGATAAATAATTGAGTCATTATAATTTACAAGCAGCGGAAAAGTTTCTCCAATTACAAATCCAAAACATTTCTACATAAACATCAAATGGTACATGGGACCCATTCAAAGATGATATAAAACTGATAATATTTGTATAAGTACAGTTTTCCAAAACTAAAATACTCCAAACCAAAAAGAAGGACCCCTAGTCCCTATACATCATCCTAATCTGATCATCCTACCAAAAACTATACACCCTGAGTAATCTCCACGCGCCCCGTGAGATCCTCCTAACACAACAGCAGTCAAGCGTTCCCATCTCCATCCCTGTCCGTAGGGTACGAACCAGTAGGGCCGTCCTGACTCTCATCTGAGGGCAAAGCCCAGATTTCCACAATAGTGTAAAGGGTCACCAACCAGAAAATAACAGTTAACACATAGCAGTTAAGTTTTTGAATGCTCAAAACAACTTTTTAACTAAGCATGCATCTTAACAGGATTTTCAATGTGCGAAAAGTTCATACATTACATTGCCAATGAAAATGAAGGTAAAATGCAGTTCTCGATCTCCTAATTAACACATGATAAAACAAAACATGGATAGATTCATGAGCAATTAATCATACAACTAAAAATGAGGATTTTCACTGAGCCAATCGATTGGGCAATCGATTGGGGTGAAGATTTTTAATGAAAACAGAATCCTGGGCTGAATTCAATCGATTGGTAAATCGATTGATTGGTTCCTGAGCCCCTGGTTTCGAGCCAATCGATTTCCTAATCGATTTGGTGAGGGATTCTTAATGAAAACAGAATCCTGGGCTGAATTCAATCGATTGGTAAATCGATTGATTGGTTCCTGAGCCCCTGACTTAAGGCCTAATCGATTGGGCAATCGATTTCGAAAGGGATTTTAAAAAGGCTGATTTACAAAATCGATTGGCTAATCGATTTTGTTCATTTGGCCAAGCCCCTGTCTTCCATCCAATCGATTGGGAAATCGATTTCCCTGATCAGTTTTCCAAAAATTCATGAATTAACCTAAGTCATTCCTAATCAAGTCCACACCCTAACACTTAGCAATTCCTACGCGATTACTACGACACACGAAGGTTCGATAACCATCATACTCACACACAATACACAACACATAGCACTTAACACCTTCATCTCAGTTATCACGATAAATCAAAATTCGAATCACTCAATCATAAACTCAAATCAAACATGACTCGCGTGCCAGGCACCCTAATGCAATGCGTATATGCCAAAATGCATGGACTCGGAATTCCAAACCAAAACCCTCCTCGAAGGGCCGTAAATCATAATTGTACCGCCTATCGCAGGCCAAAGTACCAATTACCGAGGTGCCACCTATCACGGGTCAGCACGATTTACTAAAATGCGTAAATCATAAACGTACCACCTATCACGGGTCAGTACAGTTTACCGAGGTGTCACCTATCACGGGTCAACACGATTTACTAAAAGAAAAAGCGGGAATCGTAAACGTACCGCCTATCACAGACCAGTACTGTTTACCTAGGTGCCACCTATCACGGGTCAGCACAATTCACCAAAAATGTAAATCGTAAATGTACCACCTATCACGGGTCAGTACAGTTACCATGGTGTCACCTATCACGGGTCAACTCGATTTTCTAAATAGTAACTCGTAAACGTACCACCTATCACGGGTCAGTACAGTTTACCAAGGTGTCACCTATCACGGGTCGACACAATTTACCAAATGAAATGCATGAGCATACACAGACTCCATTCACAACAATCGTTAAGCAAATGCAGATATTAAAAGATTCCCCATTTTTAATACCCATTTAACTTAAACGACTTTCAAACAACATTAATTAAATAAGTCATTAAGAGATTCCCCGTTCTTAATACCGATTTATCTTAATGATTTTCAAAACAAAACGTTAAGCAAACAGTCATATTAAGAGATTCCCCATTCTTAATATACTTTTGACTTAAACGGTTTTCTCGCAAAACATTCAGTAAACGAGTCATTAAGAGATTCCCCATTCTTAATACTCATTTACCGAAACGATTTTCAAAACGATAGTTAAGTAACCGAGACATTAAGGGATTCCCCATCCTCAACGCCCAGTTAACTTAAACCTTTTCCTCAAATGCACATTAAGTAAACCGAGGTATTAAAAGATTCCCCATTTTTAATACTCGTTTACTCTAATGGTTTTTCAATTCCACAGAAACAAACTCAATCATACTCTCACATTCAAACCATAATTCACAACAACCACACCAATTAACAAACATCAAGTATGGACACGCCAAATACAACGAACACAAATCAACGCAACATAACACCCAGATACATCAAATTTCATTTACTCATAATCATACACAATGACATTCAAATTCATTTACCACGAAACATTCATCATTATAAACAAAACCTAACTCTAAGGTTTTACCCATAACGCACTAGTTTCGTTTTTCCCCAAATCGATACATTTACCCTAACAATTTCCTTCCCACACAAGCAAATTAGAAGTTTGGAAGGAGCCCTTACCTCAACGTTAGCTTTAACGTGCGTTTCCGGTACCGCGAGTAATTCCGGTAAAATCCCCGCTCACAACGCCGCTTCCAAATTAGTTCACTAGCACCGTAGCGTGGTGGTGAGCAACTTTCCCTTCTATCTCTTCGAGAAATGAGGTTTGGATCTAGAAGAAACGGAGGGGTTTGTGTTTGGATCTCAAAAACCGTTTTTCTTCGTTTTCGAATCAAAGAGGAAAAGTGAAGTTGCGAAAACCTTGATCTAACTCTCACCCAACCTTGGGTTACTAGTTTTGAAGAAAAGAAAGTGACGAAAATGAGAATGGGAGAAAGGAGGGAATTTGGTTCATAGGTAACAGAGAGGAAGAAGATGGAAAATTCCAATTTTCCTTCCTTTCTTTTTCTTTCCTTTGTTTTTCCTTTCTTCCCTTTTCCTTCTTTCCTTTATATACTCTTTTCTTTTCCTTTTCCTTCCTTCTAGTTTTCTTTTCTTTTTCCCCCCAAACAAACATATATAAATATAATAAATATAACTTAACAAATATCTCAAAATCTAGATATTTGTTAAATTACCGTTTCACCCGAAACGCCTTAAATTTTCCGTAAAGGATTTATCGCAGTTAAATTCAATTTATTTATCGACGAGAAGTTTTAATTGGCATCAAAATATCTTTTTGATTATAAAACTCCAAAATATTATTAACTTTGGCTTAAAAGCCTCCGAGCCAAAATCCAAAATACACCAAAAATACATAAATGGTACTTTAAAATTATGGGTCTTACAATACCCAACACAACAACTCAGAAAATCTTATGAACGCAAAAAAATCACCAAGTATTCAATTTCAAAACAAACGTACTCATTCAATTTATATTACTTAGTGCTTAGTGCTCTATTTTAAGTGTGTAATTCATATTAATCAATCTACTTAGAAGAACCAACACATAACAAATTTCACTCGTTTGTAACCCAACTCGCTAGTGGCTATTTTTTCCTTAACGACTTGTAGGTTTTTCAAGTTGGATGTTGACAAGACTTGACTTGTAGAGTCAAGGTTTTTCAAGTGATGTAATTCAGGTTTTGAAATTAGTGGATAAATCGTTTTGTGTGAAATGACTAGACGTAGCAACCACGTTGATAGTGAACTAGTAAAAATCTTAATGTTTCTCCTTCTGTCCCATTACTTTGTTTTATTGCTTCCTCTGATCTGTTTATCTGCTCTAAGTATCCTAAATTAGAATTTTTAAAAGAAGTTTTAATAAGTAAAAACACAATTCAAACTCCTTCTCGTGTTTTTGCACCTTCTATTGGTATCAGAGCTTAGTCTCAAGACTGAGCACTTTACAATGTTTGGGAAAAGATCCACTTTTCAAAATGTTTGGTTTTGGTAATGAAGCCTCATGAATAAACAACTACAAACCCCCTATGTTTGATGGAGAGTGTTTGAGTACTAGAAGGACAAACTCATAAAATTCTTTGTCTCACAAGATTATGAGTTTTGGGATTTGGTGAAAGATGGGTACACTATGAAGGTGAAAATACGAGAAGGGGGTTGAATTGTGTTTGTCAAAGTTGACAACTTTTTGATAACTTATAAATAATAAAAAAAACTAGTTTGGTTTTGGTGACTTGGAGTAGAAGCAATCAAATTTAGAGGCATCAAGCAATGAAAGCATAAATAATTTGAGACGTAGATTTATCCTAGTTCACCACTAACTTGGCTACATCCAATCCCCTCATTTAGAAGGCTTTAATTCGTTAATTCAAATACCTTGAATTACAAGGCACTTGACCCTTCAAGCCAGTCTTCCTAAACAGCCTGACAACATCAGACTTTTGAGGAACTAACCACCTCAACCCTACAATCCAAGTCTTCTCCTAACAACCTGACAACCACAGATTGAAGAAAGAACTAAACCACTATCGGGTTGGATACAAAAGATTGGAATTTGAGTAGTTGCTTCTTGAAAGCTTATAATAATAATAAGTTTGACATTGTAAGAAAAAAACACTTCGAAAATATTTTCAACTTGAACAAGTATTTCTCTCTTTGAACTCTAAGACCACTATTTTCTACCTTTTGATGATTTTTTTCTTCAACCTTGAGTATCTATTGATAGTTAAAATTTGAACTTCAATTTAGTCTTGTTTAATTATGAATTGAATTTTGTTCAGATTGCGTTTGTAAATTCTTTAAATTAATTATGTTCCTTTTTTGTTTAGATTGAGATTGTAAATTCTTCAGATTGATTCTGTTTGTAATTTTTTCAGATTGCGTTTGTAAATTCTTCAAATTGATTATGTTCATATTTTGTTGTAAATATATCTTGATCAAATCTTCTTCCAATCTTCTACAAATCTTGACCATATCTTCTTTCATATGGTTTGAAGTCAAATATATTATTCTCATAAAATACTTTTGTTATCATGAAAACTCTAAGTATGAAATGAACTTGGTTCCAACAATCTCCCCTTTTTTTTATGATGACTAAACTTGTATTTTTCATAACAACTTTTCTTTGTATTTCCTTAACTCCCCCTAACTTAGGGCTCCTCCTAAGTCTAAGTGTCATTTTCTCACCACTATATCAAATATCTTTCTCCCCTTTTTGTGATAAGACCAAAAGACTTGTAAGTGAAGATTTTTTTTCACTTTTTTTTTTTTTTAGTTTTTTCTTTTTGAATAAAATGAATATAACATAATACAAGAAAATATAAAAAGTAAACAACTTTGAAGTTATCACAACATCAATCAAGTATGAAGGTAAGGTTTAGGGTTTTCTTGATAAAGTTAAACCTATCTTCAGGTAGTGGTTTGGGGAATATGTCTCCCCATTGGTGTTCAGTGTCTACAAACTGAATGTTTAATACCCCTTTTTGAACAAAGTCCCTAATGAAGTGGCGTTTTTTCTCTATGTGTTTAGCCCTAGAATGTAAGATATGGTTTTTGGTTAGACAAATGGCATAAGTGTTATTGCAATAGATGAGAATGTTGGATTCTAGGATTTTGTAGTTTCAAGTTGATGCTTCATCCAAAGTAGTTGAGAATTGTAGTCAGCTAATGAAATGTACTCAACCTCTACTGTTGGCATTGCAATGATGTTTTGTGTCTTACTAGACCAGAATATTAAGTTGTCACCTAAAAATGTGCACTTGACACTAGTGCTCTTTCTCTCAAGTTTATCTCTAGCATAATTAGAATCACGGTATCCACTAAGTTTGTACTTAGGAGATTTCTTGTAGAACAAGGTAAGATTGGTAGTGTCTTGTAGGTATCTAAGGATTCTCTTAAAAGAGTTAAATTTGATTCCTTAGGGCCAGCTTGAAGTTCCTCAGGTCTGGAAGTGCATTATCTAGTTGTCCTCTTTAAAAGTTATTTTTAAGCAAGAAGTTACTAAGTCTATAATACCATTCACTAGATGCTTGTTTTAGACCATACAAAGATTTCCTAAGTTTAAAAACATGATTTGGAAATTCAGAACTTTCTAAACCTGATGGTTGTTTAACATAGACTTCTTCACTTATATAACAATTTAGAAAAGAACTTTTAACATCCATTCGAAATAATGTAATTTTATTATTTGTAGCAAAAGAAAGTAGGATACAAATAACATCTAAACTTGCCACTGGAGCAAATGTCTCAGTGTAATCAATGTCCTTTTGCTGATTGTAGCCTTGTGCGACAAGTCTTGCCTTGTTTCTAACTACTTCACCTTTTTCATTTAGCTTGTTTATGAAAACCCACTTAGTTCCAATAATGTTCTTATCTAGTCTAAGTCCGAGACCCCAAACATCATTCCTCCCAAATTCATTTAACTCTTCTTGCATTGCAAGAATCAATCCATCATGTGTCAATGCTTCATCAATAGAGACATACTCAATTGATGTAAGTAAGCCAAACAAACTGGTATCTTTAAGTTATGATCTGGTCCTCAAAGGATCACTTTCACTTCCAATGATTAGAGTTTCAGGATGAGATGACTGGTACATCCATCCATATATATCTTCTGACTTATCTTGACTTGATGTGATTCATTCTTTAAAGATTTGCCATATTCTTCTGATTTGCTTGTATCCTCTGATTTTTCAAGTTCTTCTGGTTAGTCTACATCAACTTCCTTTGGTTCAGATAAACCTGCAATATAGAATGTATCCAATGAAGTCACACATGATTTAAGTTTTGTAAAAAAGCTTAGGTAGACCTCTAACTAGTTGCAGTTTATTTAGTTTTGAAATTAATCTAAGGTTTGCATTGTTGAGACAAAATCCCAAATTAATGTTTTGATGATAACTAAACAAAAGTTAAATAAGACTTATCTTTATGATTCTAAGTGATTTGGTATTTAACATATGTGTTTGAGTGTATTAGTCAAAGATAGGACTCAAGCAAAGAAAATAATAAATTAGCATGAACAGAAAAAATCTGAACAAACAAGAACATAAAACATTCTTGACAAATTCTTGAAAAACGGAGAATGTTCTCCAGGTCCAAGAATGATCAAGACAACTTCAAGAAAAATCAATCTCCACTAATTAAAAGAAGTTTTAGCCTCTATAATTTACATCTATATCATCAACATTTGGCAAGAAATAAACTTAGATGATCAGATTCAAAGAAACTACTCACCTCAAAATGAGAGGATGTCACAAATTAGTAAGACCAGACAAATCTGAACATTCTTGATAGTGTTGGTATCAGTGACCTCGTAATAAAGAAAATATATCAGTTTTCGTTACCAAATTAATCAGTATCAAGTGCACAGCGGAATTTAAATTTTGAGGCATGCAAAGTTAGCAATATAGAAAATTAAAGAGAGAGAGTTAGAGAAGAAAACACATAGATTTATCCTGGTTCGGTTGTCAACAACAACCTACGTCCAGTCCTGAAAATCCAATCGGATTTCAGATTTTCTTCTCCTTCAATAGAAAGAATCAATTACAGATTGTCCAGTTTCCTCCCTGAAACCTATCTATCTTAATGATCTCTTTCCTATTGAATACCCTCTGATCCTTGTAGATACTCGTCAACCTATCACAGAATCACAGTGCGACTCTTTCTTGTTGAACACTCTTCACCCAAGAAAGTAGCCACCAGTTTCTAGCTGGCTTTCTATCAACCCTTTGATCCTTGTAGACAATCGGCAGCCTAACACAAAATCAAAGTACGACTCTTTCTTGTTGAGACCTCTCACCCAAGAAAGTAGCCACCAGTTTCTAGCTGGATTTTCAACGTTCGTTTTGGTTCAAAGATTTATTACAGAAAGAATAAAAGACGTAAAACAAAAGAGTCTTCAATCTTTATGAATGTTGCTCTTCACAAATCTGGATATTCATGGATTGTTCTTGAGCACATTATCATTTCTCTTAGATTGTCAACAAACTGTATTGAGATCTGTAATCACAATTATGAAGTTGTTAGTTTGTTGCCATGAACCGTTTTTGAGAGCATAAGAGAAATTATGAAAGTTATGAAAAAGTTATGTAAAAGTTCTTAGAAGTTATGAGAATAAAGATTGAAAGACATCTTATATAGTTTCTGAAAAACCAACTACGAAATCGATTTCCCAATCGATTTTGTAAAGTTATAAAATGAGCTAAATCGATTTGCCAATCGATTATCGCGATCTTGGTTTTCTTTAATCTTGAAACTATACAAGCTAATCGATTTACCAATCGATTCTTTAAAACAACACTTTTCAGTAAAACATGTCCAGACTTGCATAAATCGATTTCCTAATCGATTGCTGGGAAACTCTCTTAATAAAAGTAACTTCAATCGATTACTCAATCGATTTGCCAAATCTCAGAGTTCACTGTGTTTTCAAAAAGTTTATTTCAATCGATTTGCCAATCGATTGTTTTCAAAACAGTGGCTCAGGTTTTTGATGTCAATCGATTTGCCAATCGATTTAATAGCATGTTCCTGAAAAGTTTTTACCTGGTGTTTAGTTCAATCGATTACCCAATCGATTGCAACCAAACTTTAACAAAATGAAAGTGTTAACAATAGACTGTCCAATCGATTGTATTTGTCACAGGTGAGGTCATTTTTCAAATGATACTTTGTCAATCGATTCCCTCAGCACTGGAGTGCCACTGTGACTCATCCAATCGATGTACCAATCGATGTGTTACCATCAGGTTTGATTTGTGAAATGTTCAATCGATTTACCAATCGATTACTCTCCAAATCAGAGGCTACTGACTTGTGCAGTTTTTCATTTATAATTAAGCTAATCGATTGCCTAATCGATTTCACATTCACAAACACTTAAGATTTCCTTACACCCTTGTTATGCAATCGATTTCCCAATCGATTTACATAGTCAGAATTCAACTTTTGTTGATTTCTTGTGTTCCAAGCAATTTGATACAAGTGTGTGTGATTGAATTGGTGTTCCTGAAATTTTGCTCAATTGAAATATTAGATTTATCATATTGAGTATGAATATTGTTGAATTGTGAATTATGTCAAAATTAGGAATCAAAGGATCAAAATCCAACAGATAGTATTTTGATAATTTAGGACAGACGTCTGAAAAATGAAGAATGTTCTGGTTATTAAAACTGAAGTATGGAAAAACGAAGAACGTTCTCCTTTCCATAACTTTAAATCCAAGAACTTTTTGATTTTGACAACATTAATTCAAGATCAATCTAGGCAATGAAAGTACATCAATCTACATTGCAAATTTCCAGTATTTACTACAAAGGAACATAATTATATACTCAAGATAATTATGGGCAGATTCAAGAGAAAATGCAAAATGAAGTCTTAATCTGAATCGATGAAGCACATACCTGAGATGTTTGTGTGCATAAAGAAAGGATTGTCTCATTCAAGAATGAAAAAATCCAGACCAGTCAAACAGAACTCAAAAGTGTTCAAAGACTTGAACATTTTTTAATCATAAAATGTGGTTTATGGTCAAATGTGACACATGACAGCATATCACTTCCAACAGCTCTTTTTGACTGTCATTAAACATCCAAAAGCCTATAAAAGGAAGGCCAAGCTCAAGGAAAAAATTAGAGCTTCAAGTACTAAGAAATTCATTACTCATTTCAATCATACTTGAATTTCTCTCACTCACATACATTGAATTAGTTCTGAATGTTCCCATTCGATTCCTAGAATCATTCTCGTGTATTTCTCTGTCAAATAATTGAATCTTAAACAAGAGTTGAGATATCTCAGATTCTAACAAAATAATTTCATCATTATTGTAAAACTCGAACTATAAGAGTTTTGTATAGTTTGGGATCCTATCAACGTTGACAGGTGACCTGATTGAACTCCTTTTTGGGTGGAAAGATTTTAAATTTGTAACGGATCAAGGTTGATCTGAGCTAGGTGTTGTAAATTCAAGAAAGTTCTTTGTTTTAAACACTTAGTGGAAAATCTCATGGTTGTGAGGACTGGACGTAACACGGGTTGGGTGAACTAGGATATATCTCTTCCCTTATCTATTTATTTTCAGCCTGATTGATTATCAAGTTAAATACACTAACTGAATTACTGATTTTAAGTAACCAAGAACGTTCTCCGTTTTCTAGTTAAAACCAAGAACGTTCTCTGTTTTCACAACCAAGATCAATCTTGTGTTATTTTCTTAAGTTTTAACAGGAATTTTTAAAATGGTGAATTAACAATGCAAACCCCCCTTTCTTGTAAATTGACATTGCTACTTCAATTGGCATTAGAGCTCGGTCTTTAAAGTTGAGCACCTAACAAGGGTTTGAGGAAAATATTTAGGAAGAAGTATATGTCAGAAGCCAACATGTGCTTAATAGTAAACTTAGAAAATAATGAGGTAACCATTTCTGAACTTTATCCTATTTGAGAACAAATGGAAAAAGAATTTGATAATCTTTTATGTGATTCAAACATTCTTGCTCAAAAACGTGGTTTATTAAAAGAAAAAATCTGTAAAGAAAAAGAGAAAACACAAGCTATGAAAGACGAACTAAGAAAGGTCATTCAAAGCCTGCAATAATCTTATTTAAAAATGTTTGAGCAACAAAAGATTTTCAATGAGATACCCATACAAAATGATGTTCCATAATGTTCTGAAACTAAGGAAGAAAATACCTCTTTAACAATGGAAGTTCATGAATTAAAAAATGACTTAACCAACTTGGTAAATACCACTAAATGTTTTCAAAAGAACATGCAGGAATCTCAGCTTGAAAAACTGATGAAACTGAAAACCAAGAATGTTCTATGATTCAAAATAAGAACATTCTTCTTAAAATAAAGATGTATGAAACTTATTTGTTCCTAGAAGAAAAAAGGATAAATGCAAAACCAAATGTTCATATTGCAGTAAATTTGGACATATGGAATTTGCATGCTATTTCAAGAAAATAGATGAAAAAATCAAGAACAAAAGGATCTTTAGAAAAGAAGAGCATTTTGAAACAGAAACAAAACTTTCTCCAGGAAACTTGAAAAAAGGAGAACGTTCTCCAGGTAGTTTGAAAAAGGGAGAATGTTCTAGAAGGAAAACAGAACTTTCTCCAGAAAGTTTGAAAAAAGGAGAATGTTTCAGAAGTTTATCAAAATCAATTTCAAAGACGTTTAAAACTCATATTTTCAAACCTTCTCCAAGACCAACAACAAAGTGTTCCTATTGTTCCAAGAATGGCCACTTCGAGTCAACTTGCTATTTTAGAAAGAGATCAAGTTTTAAAAAATCTTCTAAAAGAAGATATACTAACCATCAAGGACCCAAACTAATATGGGTACCAAAATCATTACTAACTTGTGATGTAGGAACACCATCCAACAATCAAGAAATAACATTGATACATGAATAAGGCATGTTCAATACACATGAATGGAAAAAATATGATGCCTCTTCTCATTACAAAAATTTGGAGTGTCTATAACCTTTGGAAACATCATGTTTTTATGTCTTTTGAAAAAGAATTTTCATTTCTATAGGAAATGATCAAGGGAAATTTGAATTATCATTCTTCAAATCATTATTTGATGAAAATGATATTTTACACGATTTGCTTGTCAAAGAACATTCCAACAATATGAAGCTATCAATACATCATGTTACATTTTAAACCGTGTATCTATTAAAAGGATCATAAACAAAACACCATATCAAATCTGAAAAATAGGAAGCCAAACATCTCATATTTTCACATTTTGTTGTTGTGATTGCTATATCTTAAACAACAAAGAAACTCTTGGAAAGATTGATGCAAAATTGGACAAAGCTATATTTGCTATATTTTTGGGTTACTCAACCGAATCTAAGGGATATCGCATTTTTTAATTTGAAAATTAAAAATGTTGAAATAAGCATGCATGTTTTATTTGATGAGTCTGATAACCTTGATTTAAGAAAAAGAGATTACGAGGAGGAAGAACAATACGGAGACTCACAACAGATTGTTTCCTAGGAAAACGAGATTGATAAACAATCTCCGTTTCACACTCCTGCTAGTATTGAAAAATAAGTTTGGGGGAGAAAGCATAAAATTTGCTTTCCATGTTTTTAATCTTGGCTGTATTAGAAAATATCTTTAACATACCTTCATATGAATTTTTGAAAAAATAGAAAGCAAAACATACCATACTTTAACATTTTTGAATGTCATTACTATGTTTTGCATGATAAAGAAAGTATGGGCAATTGTTTTAAAATGCCATTAAAGTATATTTTCTGAATACTCTACATTCTATAAATATTATAGAATATAAAATCTCAAGGCCCAAACTATAGATGAAATCAGTATGTATATATTGTTTGATGAATTTGATTATCTTGGTTTGAGTAAAAGAGATAATGAAGAAGAAGAATAACATTCTGGACAGCAACAACAAAATGTTTCTCAGATAACCGAGATTGATAAACAATCTTCGTTTCATTCTCCTCCTAAAAGATGGAGAACGATAAGTGATCACCCTCAAAAATCAAATCAATGGTGAAGAATAATTACAATGTTATATCTGGATAAATCAAATTTGATAATGTTCAAATATTATCCATGAAAATTCCAAAGCTTCATCATGGAGTGGCAAATCCAAATCTAAGCAGTACCAGAACATTCTCTAGAAAACCAGAACATTCTCTAGAAAAGTAGAACATTCTCCAGAAGAGCATAATATTCTCTAGAAAACCAGAACTTCCTCCAGAAAAGCATAACATTATCTGGAACGTTCTTGACTATAAATATGCTTCATCAAATCAAAACTATGTTGATCAATAACTTCTACAATGGGTTTGAACAATTTGGCACTCCTACACCTACCACACTATTAACCTTTCCACCAAAAAATCTCCCCATGATCAAATTATTGAAAGAACTAATTGGGAGGAATTTATTATTGGTACCAAAACTGATGCTACTGGAGGTATAACTACAGTGGTTGACATGCCTCTGAAAAATCATCCAAGAATTGTGTCTATTGTGGAGGATATGACAAACAAGGGAATTATGTGCGACAAGATCTTGACTACGATGAGCTGTTGTCATGCCTGACTTAATTGATGTGCATCTACATCTTTATGAACCTCGAAGAACCAATATGGAGAAGGCAACAGTAAAAGAACTCGTCGTTGAACAAAATCACTTAAAGAGGTAAACTTAATCCCAATTCTTATGATAATTGCATCATGATGAGAATAATTTTTTTTAATGATATTATGTGATTGATTGGGTAAAAATGCATACTATTTTTATGCAAGTATGACTTTAAAGATAAATGGATTGCATCACTCTTTGTCATTACTTGTACATGCATATGCCAAATTCCTACCCTAAATTCAACATGTTTTCACTTTTGGTTCCTATATTTTTTTTATGATGGTGTAAACAAGTGTGCAAATCTAACTTGATGTTCAAATTTATTGTCCTTGTTATAAAGACATTTAAAATAAATTTGTGTCTTGAATAATTAAACAAATGGTCGTTTTTGTCAAGTAAAATATTTTGAATATAGTTTTTTCAAAAAACATAAATTGAGTTTATAATGTGGCTTTTGAAAAATATCATTCTACAACATATTTTAAATATATATCCTTGTTTAGGATTTACTTTTGAAGGATTTCAACAAGAGAATATATGTTTGATCTTAATGAAAATGATTTGTGTCTCTTGTTGATTTAAAAACTCAAAACTATTCCAAAAATTATGGCGTGAAGTCAAAAATTGATACTTGAGCATTTTAAGGCATATTAATGTATATCTTTTCAAATGAGTCTTATTTGTTGCTTATTTCTTTTAAATTTGATCTCAAGTGTTTAAATATGTTTTAAGCATGATACATAGAAATAACAACATTCAAAAATCTCATACACACTTACAAATGAAAGTAACCTTGAACATGAGTCTTATTGTTAATTTGTGTGGTTGCAAAAATGTTGTAACAAAACAATTTTTTAATGTGAGCAAATCTCTTGGCATATTTTTTATCCATTAAAAAAAATTAATCTTTCAAAAATACAAACATTACTAGCATAAGAATGTTTTGTAACGACATTAATTATATTTGACATAATATCTGTAACGCCCCGTTTTTCAAAGCGAGGGTGTATTTTTTTTTCCAAAAGAAATTAAACTAAAACAGAGAAATAAACAAGGAAATGCCTTTGGATAAATAATTGAGTCATTATAATTTACAAGCAGCGGAAAAGTTTCTCCAAATATAAATCCAAAGCATTTACACAACCACAAATGGTACATGGAACCCATTCAATTAAGATGTCAAACTGACAATATTAGTATAAGTACAGTTTTCCAAATTAAAATACTCCAACCCAAAAAGAAGGACGTCTAGTCCCTATACATCAACCTAATCTGATCATCCTACCAAAAAACTATACACCCTGAGTGATCTCCATGCACCCCGTGAGATCCTCCTAACGTAGCTGCAGTCAAGCGTTCCCATCTCCATTCCCGTCCGTCAGGTACGAACCGATAGGATCGTCATGACTCTCATCTGAGGGCAAACCCAGATTTCCACAATAGTTGCAAAGGGTCACCAACCGAAATTAACAGATAACACATAACATTTAAGTTTTAAATGCACAAAATAACCTTTCAACTAAGCATGCACCTTAAAAGGATTTTCCATATGCTAAAAGTTCATATAATGCTTGCCAATTAAAAATGAAATCAAAATGAAGTTCTCAAATCATCAAGTAATACATAACTGACCAAAGCATTGATAAATCAATTGAACAATCGATTATCTAACTCAAAATAAGGACTTCTGCTGAGAATTGAGCAATCGATTATCTAACTCAAAATGAGGACTTTTGCTGAGCCAATCGATTGCCAAATCGATTTGGTCAGTTCTGCTGAGTTTTTGCATGACCAAATCGATTTCTAAGTCGATTTTGTCAGTTTTGCTGAGTCCCTGTGTTGCCAAATCGATTTCCAAATCGATTTTGGCAGTTTTGCTGAGTTCCTGCCTCTCTGCCAATCGATTTCCAAATCGATTTCTTAAAAGATTTTGAAAGATATATTTATACAATCGATTGGCAAATCGATTAGGTTAAAATAGTGAACTTCCTGCAACTCATCCAATCGATTGGGAAATCGATTTCCCTGCTTATTTTTCCAAAAATACTTAAATTAATTCAATCACACTCACACATAACTCCAAAACTTAACACTTAGCAAAACCCACACAATCACCACGACGAATTGGTTTTCGAAATAGTTTTACAATTCATTGCACTCACACACGATAATCAATACATAACACTTAGCAATTTCAACACAAATACCACGACAATTCCTATTCAAACCACTCAATCATAAACTTGATTCAAACACGACTCGTGTGCCAAGCACCCTAATGCAATGCGTATATGCCAAAATGCATGGACTCAGAATTCCAAACCAAAACCCTCCTCGAAGGGCCGTAAATCATAATTGTACCTCCTATCGCAGGCCAAAGTACCAATTACCGAGGTGCCACCTATCACGGGTTCAAACGATTTACTAAAATGCGTAAATCATAAACGTACCACCTATCACGGGTCAGTACAGTTTACCGAGGTGTCACCTATCACGGGTCAACACGATTTACTAAAAGAAAAAGCGGAAATCGTAAATGTACCACCTATCACGGGTCAGTACAGTTACCATGGTGTCACCTATCACGGGTCAACACGATTTACTAAAAGAAAAAGCGGAAATCGTAAATGTACCACCTATCACGGGTCAGTACAGTTAGATATTAAAAGATTCTCCATTTTTAATACTCATTTGACTTAAGCGATTTTCACAACAAACATTAAGCAAACAGAAATATTAAGAGATTCCCCATTCTTAATACTCTTTTGACTTAAGCGATTTTCAAAACAAACTTTAAGCAAACAGAAATATTAAGAGATTCCCCATTCTTAATACTCTTTTGACTTAAGCGATTTTCAAAACAAACTTTAAGTAAACAGAAATATTAAGAGATTCCCCATTCTTAATACCGATTTATCTTAATGATTTTCAAAACAAAACGTTAAGCAAACAGACATATTAAGAGATTCCCCATTCTTAATACTCATTTACCGAAACGATTTTCAAAAAAAACGATAGTTAAGTAACCGAGACATTAAGAGATTCCCCATTCTCAACGCCCAGTTAACTTAAACATTTTCCTCAAATACACATTAAGTAAACCGAGGTATTAAAAGATTCCCCATTTTTAATACTCGTTTAACTCTAATGGTTTTCAAATTCCACAGAAACAAATTCAAACATACTTTCACATTCAAACCATAATTCACAACAACCACACCAATTAACAAACATCAAGTTTCATTTACCCATAATCATACACAATGACATTCAAATTCATTTACCACGAAACATTCATCACTATAAACAAAACCTAACTCTAAGGTTTTTACCCATAACGCACTAGTTTCGTTTTTCCCCAAATCGATACATTTAACCCTAACAAATTCCTTCCCACACAACTACAGATAAGTCCCTAATGCAAGCTAGAAGTTTGGAAGGAGCCCTTACCTCAACGTTAGCTTTAACGTGCGTTTCCGGTACCGCGAGAAATTCCGGTAAAATCTCCGCTCGCAACGCCGCTTCCAAATTAGTTCACTAGCACCGTAGCGTGGTGGTGAGCAACTTTCCCTTCTATCTCTTCGAGAAATGAGGTTTGGATCTAGGAGAAACGGAGGGGTTTGTGTTTGGATCTCAAAACCGTTTTTCTTCGTTTTTGAATCAAAGAGGAAGAGTGGAGTTACGAAAACCTTGATCTAACCCTCACCCAACCTTGGGTCACTAGCTTTGAAGGAAAGGAAGCAACGAAAACGAAAAATGGAGGAGGATGGAAATTTAAATATCTAGATATTTGTTAAATTACCATTTCACCCGTAACACATTAAATTCTTCGTAAACGATTCACCGCAGTTAATTTAATTTATTTATCGACGAGTAATTCTAATCGGCATCAAAATATATTTTTGATCATATAAACTCCAAAATATTATTATCTTTGGTTAAAAAGCCTCCGAGCCAAAATCCAAAATACACAAAAATACATAAAATACACTTTAAAATTATGGGTCTTACAATATCAAATGTATCTTATTTCACTTCCATGTATGCGCTCATTCTCTCTAGTTTAAAAAAAAAAGAAAAATGGATCTATTTCTAACAAGTAAGTATGATCGTGTTCAAATTAAAATGTTGTCTCGTTTGAAAGAGGATAAAGAGCAAAGAGACATCTTATTTGTTTTTTTGAATTTTGAAAATATTAAAGAATATTGATTTCATAATATTCAGGGGGAGTTTTTAGAAAATGTTATTTTTCTTAAAACTAAAGTCAACTCATTTTTTTTTTTAAATGAGAAATATATATTCGTTGAAAGGTTTTTCAAATGTGTTAAAATACGTGCATATGTTTGCATATAAATATGTCATATTGCTTTTGTTATCATTATCCATATCTTGATTGCAACATTGACTAAAATGATTATTGATCATCATACATGCTATATTCCTAGATGTTAAATCCAAACTTGCAAATTTGATATATGAATGTATTGATCAAACAAATGATTTCTATATGTCGTATACTCATATTATTGCTCAGAACATTTGCCCTTCCTTTGTATTCCTGTTCATTTTGTTAGATGACTAAGGGGGAGAAGTAATTCTTAAATTTTAAGTATATTAGAAGTCCTTTTGTACGATTACTTCTATATGTTGGTCCAAATATTGGAGCATTTTCTGAGGGGGAGCTTTTTAAGCTCTCTGTGATTAAAATTAGAATTAAAAGTAAAATTTGAATTAACAGGTTTGTCATCATCAAAAAGGGGGAGATTGTTGAGACAAAATCCCAAATTAATATTTTGATGATGACTAAACAAAAGTTAATTAAGACTTACAATTATGATTCTAAGTGTTTTAGTATTTAACATATGTGTTTGAGTGTATTAATCAAAGATAGGATCCAAGCAAAGCAAAGAATAAATCAGCATGAAAAGCAAAAATCTAAATAAACAAGAACGGAAAATATTATTGACAAATTCTGGAAAAACTGAGAATGTTCTCCATGTCAAAGAATGATCAAGACAACTTCAAGAATAATCAATCTCCACTAGTTAAAAGAAGTTTTAGCCTCTGAATTTTACATCTATATCATCAGCACTAGGCAAGAAACAAACTGAGATGATCATATTAAAAGAAACTACTCAAATCACAAAGAGAAAAGATCACGAATTAGCAAGACCAGACATATCTGAACATTCTTGACAATATTCTGATCATTTAGGACAACAGTCTGAAAAATGCAGAATGTTCTAGTTAATAAAACTGAAGTATGGAAAAACGGAGATTGTTCTCCTTTCCACAACTTTAAATCCAAGAACGTTCTGGTTTTGACAACATTAATCCAAGAACATTCTGGTTTACAAAGAACAAAGTCTTCTTAATTCAAGATCAATATTGGCAATGAAAGTACATCAATATACATTGCAAATTTCCAATATTTACTACAAAGGAACATAATTATATACTCAAGATAATTCTGAGCAGATTCAAGAGAAAATGATCAACAAAAGCAAAGCAATGCATCAAGTATAAAAAGCAAGATTAATCCCCAAAGTTGATGACTTGCGATTGACAAGAACATTTCTAGTTTGTTGATAAACAAGTCCCAATTACGAAGGTACGAGAAGTAGGTACACAAAGATCATACTAGAAAGATCTACTCCAGATTATTAACAAAGGCAAAAGCTAAGCATCGAGAACTAACAAGCAAGATCAAGCTAGTTTTTAATGCAAGAAAAGCTCTTGCAAATCGCGAATGGATTTCCAATTCATGAACTAGGAATGTACAACTCTCATATGGGCAAAAGGATCACTCAAAAGGATCAAAGGCACAACTCAAAGCAAAAAATGTCAAATGATCATTCTCCAATAGTGTAACATCACTCTCCAGATTGATAAACATTATTTAGCTTGTTACACTTGATCTTCAGCAACAAACATCTTTCTCTAGAATGATTAACAACTATCTCCAGAATGATCAACATCATTCTCCAAGTATGATGACATCAGTCTAGCATGATACGAACATTCTCCAGTTTACTGATCATCATTCGTCAGCTTTGTTACATCATTCCCCAGCCTTATTTCGTCATTCTTCAGCCTTTTTTGCATGATTTAAAAGGCAGTCTTAATCTGAATCGATTAAGCACATCTCTGAGATGTTTGTTTGCATAAAAAAAAGGATCGTCTGAGTCCAGGATGAAGAAATATAGACCAGTCAAACAGAACTCAAAAGTGTTCAAAGACTTGAACATTTTTAATCATAAAATATTGTATTTGGTCAAATATGACAGATGACAGCAGAGCACTTCCAATGGCTCTTTTTGACTGTCATTAAACATCCTAAAGCCTACAAATGGAAGGCCAAGCTCAAGGAAAAGTTAGATCTTCAAGTACTAAGAAATTCATTGCTCATTTCACTCATACTTGAATTTCTCTCACTCACACACATTGAATCAGTTCTGATTTTTTCCATTCAATTCCTATATTCATTCTCGTGTATTTCTATGACAAAGAATTGAATCTCAAATAGGAGTTGAGATATCTCAAATTCTAACAAAATAATCTTATCATTATTGTAAAACTCTAACTATAAGAGTTTAGTATAGTGTGAGTAGATTGTAAGAAATCCTATCAAGGTTGATAGGTGACCTCATTGAACTCCTTTTTGGGTGGAAAGGTTTTCATTTTGTAATAGATCAAGGTTGATATGAGCTAGGTGCTGTATAATCAAGAAGGTTATTTGTTTTGAACACTTAGTGGAAAATCTCACGGTTGTGAGGATTGGACGTAACCCTGGTTGGGTGAACCAGGATATATCATTGTGTGGTATCTTTTCCCTTATCTATTTACTTTCATTCTGTTTGATTATCAAGTTAAATAGATAAGTTAAATTGTTGATTTTAACTAACCAAGAACGTTCTCCGTTTTTTGTTCAGAAATCAAGAACGTTCTCTGTTTTCTATTTTCACAACCAAGATCAATCTTGAGTTATTTTCTTAAGTTTTTAGCAGGAAATTTTAAATAGGAACATTTACAATTCAAACCCCTCTTTCTTGTAAATAGACATTGCTACTTCATGCATGACCTAGTTTTTTATGCCAAATTAGTTTCTTTTCATTTACTGACATAAGACACTTAAAAACTTGTTTCTCTAGACTAAACATATTTATCTTTTAAATATTGTTTTGTCTTTGACCTGTAAAAAGTACAGATCCATCCTTTTGACTAATTGCCTTGCATGTTTTTTGATTGAATATAATATCATAATTATTATCACTTAACTGACTAATACTTAATAAATTATACTTAAGACCTTTAACAAACAAGACATCTTCAATAGAAGGGGAAGTACCATTACCAACTGTACCTTGACTAATGATCTTGCCTTTTTTATTTTCTCCAAAAGTCATTGTTCCTCATTTGCTCAAAGTTGGTTCTTGGAACATAGACTATTCTCTCATCATATATCGCGAGCATCACTGTCCAGGTACCATGATTGGTATTTTTACTTGATTGCTGAGGACATCTGCAACAAAGATAATTTTGTTCTTAGCTACCCAAATTTGGTTGGGTCCTGGTGTTTTATACTTGAAAGGTTTCTTGTCTTTCCTTGTATTTAACATGGGACACGATAATTTGGAGTGACCTTTCTTAGAGCAAATAGTACACAAGATATCAGATAGAATAGGTTTAGGTTCAGTTACAGTTTCTTCAAATCCTATACCTCTTTTACCATTTCAACTAACTCCATAAATCATAAAAGCATATTTGCTTCTTTCCATACCATTAGCAAGAAAATATTGAAATACTTGTTCATGCTTATCAGAGTTACATGTGATATTTCCAATTGATGTAGAACTATGATTGCTTTTTATAGTTAGTTTTTTAGCCTTAAGTTCAACAATATTAGTTTTCAAAAGCATAATATCAATTTTTAGAGTTGCATTTTCTGTTTTATATTTGACACGTTGATTCTTTAAAGCATTAACTTTTTCAATTAGATTTGTATTTTATTTCCTAAATGTTATTATTATTTAAAAAATCATTCATAGCAGTAATTAAATCAGATCGAGTAAAGTCAGAAAACACCTCAATTTCTTCATCTTCTGATACACTTCTATAGTCAGAATCTCTGTTGGATCCAGAGTCAGAATTTGTGTTGAATCCACAGGTAAAGTTGGTATGAGCCATCATAGGCAAATCTGTTTGTTCATCATTAGAGGATTCCTCATAATCATCCCATGTAGCCATTAGACTCTGCTTCTTGGGTATGGAATCTTTCCTCTGGTGTTTTCCTTTCTCCATATTTGAACATTCTTACTTGATAAGTCCAGGTTCATTGCATCCATAGCAGAAGATGCTTTTCTTGTCATATTTATCATCATTCCCTCTATTGAATTGCTTGGAATATCTTTTGGGAAATTTCTTCTTTCTGTTGTGCCACATCTTTTAAATTTTTCTCGATATGAAAGCAGTATTCTCTTCCTCTGAGTTTAGATTCAAATCATCTGAATCGATATCCTATGATTTTGATCTTGTCCTTAAAACCTTCTTCTACTTAGATTCCAAGGCCAGAGCCTTGTTCTTCAACTTGGTCTCATCTTCTTCAAGTTCAATTTCATGTGATTTGAGAGAGCTAATTAATTCTTCCATCTTTAGAATTTTCAGATCCTTTGCTTTCTAAATGGAAGTGATCTTAGGTCTCCACTTGCTTGTCAGAATCTTAAGAATTTTCTTCACATGATCAGTAGTAGTTTAACTCTTCTTAAGTACCTTTAATCTTGAGACCAGGGTTTGGAATTTGGAAAACATTGTTTCAATGTCTTCATCTTCTTCCATCTTGAACAACTCATACTTTGTTGTCTCCTTGTTGGTGCACTTGTCAAACACCTTGAAGGTGATTGCATTATTCTAAATGTTCTGGACTTATGATGCATATTGTACATCTTTTTCTGATCAGCATTCATCCTCTTACTTGGAATTTCAATATCATCAATATTCTTCAGAGTAATATAACCATCTTCAACCATGATCCAAAGTTACGGATCTTGTGAAATATAGAAACTTCTCAGCTTGTCTTTCCAATACATAAAATGTTCCCCATCAAACAGAGGTGGTATGTTGATGCTTCCTCCAATAGCTGATTCACTGAATGCAAACATATTGAACCCTTGGATCTTTTCTCAAACACTGTAAAGTACTCAGTCTTGAGATCGAACTCTCATGCCAATTAAAGGTGCAAACACAAGAAAAAGGGATTGCATTGTGTTTACCAAAGTTGACAACTTTTTGATAATTTATAAATAATTAAAAAACTAGTTTGGTTTTGGTGACTTACTTGGAGTATAAGCAATCGAATTCAGAGGCAACAAACAATGAAAGCATAAATAATTTGACACGTAGATTTATCTTTGTTCACCACTAACTTTTCTGCATCCAGTCCTATCATTCAGAAGGCTTTAATCCACTAATTCAAATACCTTGAATTACAAAGCACCTAACCCTCCAATCCAATCTTCCCAAACAGTCTAACAAATGCATACTTTTGAGGAACTAACCACCTTGATCCTACAAGCCAAGTATTCTCTTAACAACCTGACAACCCCAGATTGAAGAAGGAACTAAACCACTATCAGATTGGATATAAAAGATTGGAACTTCAGTATCTGCTTTTAAAAAGATGATAATAATAATAACTCTCACACTTTAAGAAAAAAACACTCAAAAAATATTTCTATCTTGAACAAGTATTTCTCTTTTTGAACAAGTATTTTCTTCTTCAGCCTTGAGTATCTATATATAGTTTAAATTTGGACTTCAATTTAGTCCTTGTTTAATTCTGAATTGTATTTTGTTCAGATTGTGTTTGTAAATTCTTCAAATTTGTTATGTTCCTTTTTTGTTTAGATTGAGATTGTAAATTATTCATATTGATTATGTTCATAATTTGTTCAGATTGCATTTGTAAATTCTTCAAATTGGTTATGTTCATATTATTTTATAGATAAATCTTGATTAAATCTTCTACAAATCTTGTTGTAGATAAATCTTCTTTCATACTATTTGAAGTCAAATATATGATTCTCATAAAATACATTTGTTATCATAAAAACTCTAAGTATAACATGAATTTGGTTCCAACACACTACTCCAAAATAGATGAATGCTAATTAGAAGATGAATTACAAGATGGATCATAAAGTCATAATGTTTATGATGAATGTGATCACATACAAGGAGTTTGACAAGTGCACGAACAAAGAGATAGCTAAGAGTATCTATGATGCTCTGGTTCAGACCAATGAAGGAAGTAAGCAGATCCAAAAGGCAAAAGCTAATATTTTGGTCAAAAAGTATGAGCTTATTAAGATGGAAGAAAATGAAGACTTTAAAACTATGTTTTCTAGGTTTCAAACTCAAGTCTCAGGGTTAAAAGTGTTTCAAAAGAGATACATAATTGTTGATCATGTCAAGAAAATCCTAAGGATCTGCCCATTAAGTCGAGACCCAAGATCATAGCTATTAAAAAAGCAAAAAAAAACTTAATAGTCTTCGTTTGGAGGAGTTAATAATTTCTCCCAGGTCTCACGAGATTGAAATTGCAGAGGATGAGCCCACAATAGACTTTTGCTCTTTCATCCAAGCACAAGAAGACTCTACAAGCAGCAACAAAATTTAGAGGATGTGGCACAACAAGAAGATTTATTTCCCTAAAAAAGGTTCCAAGTTGTCCAAAATAAGAAATTATGATATGTCTAACAAGAAAAACACCATATGATATGGATGCAATAAACCTGGTCACGTCAAGTCAGAATGTCCCAATTTGGAGAATGGAAGTTCTAGAGGAAATATTCCAAGTCTAAAAAAAAGGTTCTAATGGCTACATGGGATAATTCTAATGAATTCTTTGATGATGAAGAGCAAGTTGATTGGGCTCTTATGGCTGATGTTGACTCTTACTCTGGAAATGAGTTTGTGGATGAGGAAATTGTGGTGTTCTCAGCAGCCAAATTGAAATGCCTGTCATGGTGTTTGGGTAGTGGATGATCGTGACATATGACGGGAAAAATGTCTATGTCACAAGACCTAACATTGGCCAATAGAGGCTCAATGACTTTTATAAGAAAGCAGGAAGGCCATATCATTGTACACAAGACAATTAGTAACAACTCCCTTAATTTTATTTATAATGTTTTGTTAGTTAAGGGACTAAAATATAACCTAGTGAGCATAAGTCAATTAAGTGACAGTGATTGTGATGTACAAATCATAAGTTCTTTGTGAGGCTTGTCAAAAAGGAAAACTCACAAAAAATATTTTTCTCCTAAAGTCGTTGTTTCCACAAACAGACCTCTTTAACTTTTACACATTGATCTTTTTGGCCCAGTTCAAATTGCGTCTGAAAAGTGGTAAAAATATGGACTTGTCATTGTTGATTATTGTTCCCGTTGGACATGGGTTAAGTTCTTTAAACACAGAGATGAGTCGCATAAGGTATTTATTACCTTATGCAAATGAAAAATCATTTTCAAAAGTAATTATTCGTAGTGATCATGAAGGCGAGTTTAAAAGCAAACTTTTTGAAACATTATGTGAAGAGAATGGTATTTTACACAATTTCACATCTCCTAAAACACCTCAACTGAATGGTGTTGTAGAAAGGAAAAATAATACTCTTCAAGAAATGGTTTACACCATGGTGCATGAAATAATGTTGCTAAGCACTTTTGGGCAGAGACACTCAATATTGCATGTTATATTCAGAACACATTTTGTATCAAACCTATTCTAAATAAGACTCATTTTGAATTGTGGAAATTTAAAAAGCCTAATATTTCTTATTTTCGTCAATTGTGGTGTGTTTGTTATATTTTGAACCCTAAAGTTAGTTTTGGAAAGTTTGACCCTCGATCCTTATGGTTGTGTTTGTTATATTTTGAACTAAACAAAACAAGAGGATAATCAAATGAATCAGGAAAATAAAAGGAACTAAACAAAACAATAGAGGATAAGATTGACATCAGAACAAGTCAAGATCCTCCAGAGTTCATAACTAAATGGAAGTACAAGTCATCTCATTCAGACTGTCTGATTATTAGGAACTCCAATGATCCTTTGAAAACCAGATCAACTCTCAAGGACATTTCTCTATTTGTTCTACTTTCACCGATTGAACCTACCTTTGTTGATGAAGCATTGGGAGATGAAGGATTGATTCTAGCTATGTAAGAGGAACTCAACGAAGTCAAGAGGAAAGGTGTTTGGGATCTTGTACCCAGACCAGAGGATAAGAAACCCATTAAAACCAAGTGGCTATTTAGGAGCAAGCTAAATGAAAAGGGGGATGTGGTCAGGAACAAAGCAGGCCAAGTTGCACAAGGTTACAATCAACAAGAAGGTATTGATTACACTAAGACATTTGCTCTAGTGGCCTGGTTAGGGCAATACATATTTTACTTTCCTTGGTTGCTTTCAATAATATCACTCTATATCAAATAGATGTGAAAAGTGAATTTCTGAATGGTTAAAAAATGAGGAGGTGTATGTAAAACAACCTTATGGTTTTGTAAATACTGAGTTTCAATACCGTGTTTTTAAACTAAAAAAATCTCCTTATAGTGTGAAATAAGCATTAAGAACTTAGTATGATAAATTGAGTGTCTTAACATTTGTTAAGAGGATCTTTAGATATCAGAAAGGCACTACTAACTCTAGATACCAGAAAAGCACTAGTAACTTGGGTTTGTTCTATAAGATTTCATATGAGTATAGGTTAGTTGGATATTGTGATGTTGATTATGCTAGACACAAGTGTCGCGGCCTAATAGTTCGAGTGTTCCTCGAATTCAATGGAATTGCCACCAAAATTTATTTAAAAATAGGGAAAACATTGAAAAAAAACCATTAAAAAAGAAAAATGGTATTTGAAACTAAATTTTGATTTTCGGGAGTCAATTATGTGTAGAGAAGATATTAGCACCCTACGACATCCGTTAAAATATGGTTACCCATAATTAATTATGAAAAATAAATATTAGCTTAAATATATTTATTTCTCCTTATTATTAAACATGAATATCAATTGTTTTTTATTTACTTTTATGAATGTAATTTTGAAATAGAAATAAGCTTAAGAAAGAGAGAGTAACAAACAAATTTTTATCAATGTGCTTGACAAGAGTGTAATGTTGCTCCTACGTATCTTCTGGTGCGATAAAACTACCTAGTTCTTGGATAGAAAATGTGGATGTGTTGATTTGTTTTAAAGAAATAATGTTTTGTTGTTAATAAAAAGTTGTTTCGACGAAAAAAAATGACTTTGTTTGATTTGAATAATTATTTTGAAATTCGAGTTTTAAGACTATCAAGTTGTACAACTTGTGTCTCAAAAACTCGAGGAGTAAAAAGGTGTCTCATCAAATTAATCCGTTTAAGAATATTTTATATTGTTTTCGGTTTTAAAGTTGAGTTTTAAAACCACCAAATGATACCACAAATGATACCACTTGTGTCTTAACAACTCGAAGATTAAAAATATTTCACATCTAATTAATCAAATTTAAAAGTTGATTTTAGATTTATTTTTCGGTTTTAAAATTGTGTTTTAAAATCACCGAGTGGTACAACTTGTGTCTTATCAACTTAAATATTAAAAACATGTCACATCTAATTAATCAAATTTAAAAGTTAATTTTAGATTTATTTAATTATAAAAATAAGTTTTAGAACTATCAAGTTGAACAACTTGTGTCTTGCAACTAATATATTAAAAGGATGTCACCTCTAATTATTCATTAATAATAATTTATTTATTAATTTGTTTGTGAAGATGAGTTTTAGAACTACCAAATTGTCACAACTTACGTTCAACAACTCAAATGTTAACATATATCACATCTAACTAACCCTTCAATATTTGATTATATTTTTATTTTTTTTTTGTTTTAATAATTAAAAACTGATGTCAAATATTAAATAATCTTAGATGATCTTATGATATAAAACCAGCAATAAAGACAAAAAAAAAACAAAATAATAAAACCAATAATAATATTTTAAGAACATTGTAAGCTTGCGGTACAACTTTTTCAATCAAATAAGGACAAGGAATCTGAAAGAGTCGGAACGCTTCTGTGTGAAAAAGGGCACACAATTGTAAAAAATAAATAGGATTCTGAACGAGGCAGAACACTGATGTAACGAAAACAAGGCACACTGCTATAAAGAAAAAAAAAATGGCACTTTTCAATCAACTTTTTCAATAAAATAAGGTTTTGAAAAAGCATAACACTACTTCAATCTAGTTTTTTTTTTTTTATCAATAAAAGAGATTTGAAGAGTATAATGCTGTCTTAAAGAGAAATAGGTTTCTCTAATTGAAAAGAAAAGATAATGGTTTGAGAAACAGAAACAAATGAAGCTTAAACAAAAGAAGGTGAGAGAGAGGAGATTGTTAGCTTTCAAGCTATTCTTCAAGTGCAAGAAATAGAAAAGTAGAATAGCATATAAGTTGTAGGACTTGTTTATTGAATGAATGAAGTGTGTTATTTATACATGGTTCATTCTAATTGTCCTCTAACTAACTAACTAAATAACTAACAAACTAACTAACTACCTAACTAACTAACTAACGAACTAACTAATTGAGTGATTAGCTAGTTAGTTATCAGATATAACTAACACTTTACTTGAATTACACACATTTTCTAATCACAAGATTAGTATTGGTTTATCCAGATCAATTTGGTTTCTTCAGAACATTCTTGGTTTTATGCAATCTAACACTTTCCCTTAATTCAAGTATGATATTACACCTAGAATTCTTCTTAACTCCTCAAATATGATTATCTTGAATGCCTTTGTCATAATACCAGCCAATTGCACCTCAGGTTGACATTATATGAGTTTTAGCTTGCATTTCCAACTTGATCTCTTAGGAAATGAAAACTTGTTTCAATGTGCTTGCTTATTCCATGAGACACAAGATTCTTTGCTAGATTTATGGTGGAGATGTAACACCCCGTTTTTCAAAGCGAGGGTATATATATATTTTTTTTCAAAAGTAATTAAAAAAGAACAAAGAATTAAATCAGGAAAATGCCTTTGGATAAATAATTGAGTCATTATAATTTACAAACAGCGGAAGAGTTTCTCCAATTATAAATCCAAAACATTTACACAACAACAAATGGTACATGGAACCCATTCAAGTAAAAAGTCAAACTGACAATATTAGTATAAGTACAGTTTTCCAAACTAAAAATACTCCAATCCAAAAAGAAGGACACCTAGTTCCTATACATCATCCTAATCTGATCATCCTACCAAAAAGCTATACACCCTGAGTATCTCCACGCGCCCCGTGAGATCCTCCTAATGTAACTGCAATCACGCGTTCCCATCTCCATTCCCGTCCGTAGGGTACGAACCGGTAGGACCGTCCTGACTCTCATCTGAGGGCAAAGCCCAGATTTCCACAATAATTGTAAAGGGTCACCAACCAAAAAAAATAACAATTACCACATAGCAATTAAGATTTTAAATGCTCAAAATAACCTTTCAACTAAGCATGCACCTTAAAAGGGTTTCCATATGCCAAACATGCATAAACAAGGTTGAGAAATGAAGTTTTTAACAAAACAACATTGTTGTATTCGAATACAGCATCTCTGTATTCGAATACAAGGCTGTTTCAGCATTCAGCAAAAAAAACAGCATGTCTGTATTCGAATACAACAGTCTGTATTCGACTACACAGCAAGTCAGTAGCAAAATGTATTCGAATACAGCAGTCTGTATTCGACTACACAGTAAGTCAGTGGCAAAAACAGCATGTCTGTATTCGAATACAACAGTCTGTATTCGACTACACAGCAAGTCAGTAGCAAAATGTATTCGAATACAGCAGTCTGTATTCGACTACACAGTAAGTCAGTGGCAAAAACAGCATGTCTGTATTCGAATACAACAGTCTGTATTCGACTACACAGCAAGTCAGTAGCAAAATGTATTCGAATACAGCAGTCTGTATTCGACTACACAGTAAGTCAGTGGCAAAAACAGCATGTCTGTATTCGAATACAACAGTCTGTATTCGACTACACAGCAAGTCAGTAGCAAAATGTATTCGAATACAGCAGTCTGTATTCGACTACACAGTAAGTCAGTGGCAAAAACAGCATGTCTGTATTCGAATACAACAGTCTGTATTCGACTACACAGCAAGTCAGTAGCAAAATGTATTCGAATACAGCAGTCTGTATTCGACTACACAGTAAGTCAGTGGCAAAAACAGCATGTCTGTATTCGAATACAACAGTCTGTATTCGACTACACAGCAAGTCAGTAGCAAAATGTATTCGAATACAGCAGTCTGTATTCGACTACACAGTAAGTCAGTGGCAAAAACAGCATGTCTGTATTCGAATACAACAGTCTGTATTCGACTACACAGCAAGTCAGTAGCAAAATGTATTCGAATACAGCAGTCTGTATTCGACTACACAGTAAGTCAGTGGCAAAAACAGCATGTCTGTATTCGAATACAACAGTCTGTATTCGACTACACAGCAAGTCAGTAGCAAAATGTATTCGAATACAGCAGTCTGTATTCGACTACACAGTAAGTCAGTGGCAAAAACAGCATGTCTGTATTCGAATACAACAGTCTGTATTCGACTACACAGCAAGTCAGTAGCAAAATGTATTCGAATACAGCAGTCTGTATTCGACTACACAGTAAGTCAGTGGCAAAAACAGCATGTCTGTATTCGAATACAACAGTCTGTATTCGACTACACAGCAAGTCAGTAGCAAAATGTATTCGAATACAGCAGTCTGTATTCGACTACACAGTAAGTCAGTGGCAAAAACAGCATGTCTGTATTCGAATACAACAGTCTGTATTCGACTACACAGCAAGTCAGTAGCAAAATGTATTCGAATACAGCAGTCTGTATTCGACTACACAGTAAGTCAGTGGCAAAAACAGCATGTCTGTATTCGAATACAACAGTCTGTATTCGACTACACAGCAAGTCAGTAGCAAAATGTATTCGAATACAGCAGTCTGTATTCGACTACACAGTAAGTCAGTGGCAAAAACAGCATGTCTGTATTCGAATACAACAGTCTGTATTCGACTACACAGCAAGTCAGTAGCAAAATGTATTCGAATACAGCAGTCTGTATTCGACTACACAGTAAGTCAGTGGCAAAAACAGCATGTCTGTATTCGAATACAACAGTCTGTATTCGACTACACAGCAAGTCAGTAGCAAAATGTATTCGAATACAGCAGTCTGTATTCGACTACACAGTAAGTCAGTGGCAAAAACAGCATGTCTGTATTCGAATACAACAGTCTGTATTCGACTACACAGCAAGTCAGTAGCAAAATGTATTCGAATACAGCAGTCTGTATTCGACTACACAGTAAGTCAGTGGCAAAAACAGCATGTCTGTATTCGAATACAACAGTCTGTATTCGACTACACAGCAAGTCAGTAGCAAAATGTATTCGAATACAGCAGTCTGTATTCGACTACACAGTAAGTCAGTGGCAAAAACAGCATGTCTGTATTCGAATACAACAGTCTGTATTCGACTACACAGCAAGTCAGTAGCAAAATGTATTCGAATACAGCAGTCTGTATTCGACTACACAGTAAGTCAGTGGCAAAAACAGCATGTCTGTATTCGAATACAACAGTCTGTATTCGACTACACAGCAAGTCAGTAGCAAAATGTATTCGAATACAGCAGTCTGTATTCGACTACACAGTAAGTCAGTGGCAAAAACAGCATGTCTGTATTCGAATACAACAGTCTGTATTCGACTACACAGCAAGTCAGTAGCAAAATGTATTCGAATACAGCAGTCTGTATTCGACTACACAGTAAGTCAGTGGCAAAAACAGCATGTCTGTATTCGAATACAACAGTCTGTATTCGACTACACAGCAAGTCAGTAGCAAAATGTATTCGAATACAGCAGTCTGTATTCGACTACACAGTAAGTCAGTGGCAAAAACAGCATGTCTGTATTCGAATACAACAGTCTGTATTCGACTACACAGCAAGTCAGTAGCAAAATGTATTCGAATACAGCAGTCTGTATTCGACTACACAGTAAGTCAGTGGCAAAAACAGCATGTCTGTATTCGAATACAACAGTCTGTATTCGTTAAATTCTCCGTAAAGGATTTATCGCAGTTAAATTCAATTTATTTATCGACGAGAAATTTTAATTGGCATCAAAATATCTTTTTGATTATAAAACTCCAAAATATTATTAACTTTGGCTTAAAAGCCTCCGAGCCAAAATCCAAAATACACCAAAAATACATAAATGGTACTTTAAAATTATGGGTCTTACATTACTCCCCCCCTAAAATTAGTTTCGTCCTCGAAACTATGCATCGATAAATAACTCTGGGTGTTGTTCCCTCATCTTGCTCTCCAGTTCCCAAGTCGCATCTCCAGTAATTGGGTTCCAGATCACCTTGACCAACGAAACATCCTTGGTCCTCAACCGCTTAATCTTCCTGTCATCAATTCTCACGGGTGGTACTTCGAACGACAGGTTATCCTTTAGCTGGATTGTGTCTGGTTCGATCACGTGAGATGGATCTGCGAGATATTTCCTCAACTGCGACACATGAAACACGTCATGGATATTGGACAGTATCGGAGGTAATGCAATCCGATAAGCAACCGGCCCAATTCGTGCAGAAATCTGATATGGTCCAATGAATTTCGGAGTCAGCTTCTTCGATTTCAAGGCTCTACCTACTCCAGTAGTAGGTGTGACTCGTAGAAATACATGGTCACCCTGTTCGAATTCCAAAAGTCTGCGACGCTTGTCCGCGTAACTCTTCTGGCGATCTTGTGAAGTCTTCATTTTCTCCTTGATCTTCCTTACTTTAGCTGTGGTCTGTTGCACCATCTCTGGTCCGACAATCATATTCTC
>NC_021161.2:31873258-31877343 GCF_000331145.2 Cicer arietinum
TAAAAGATATGCCAAAGGTACATGTTGTTAATGGTGTGGCCTGTAAACCACAAGGTTATGGACAATGGCACAATTGGACAAAAAGATGTATTTTTTGGGATCTACCGTATTGGAAAGATAATCTTTTGAGACATAATCTCGATGTAATGCATATTGAGAAAAATTTCTTTGACAACATATTTAATACTGTGATGAATGTGAAAGGAAAAACAAAAGATAATGACAAAGCCAGAAAAGACATAGGTATATATTGCAGACGACCAGATTTGTTGTTGGTGGAACAAAACGGCAAGACCCTAAAACCTCGTGCGAATTACACTTTATCTACTGATGAAGCCAAATCTGTTTATCGTTGGATCAAAGAGCTGAAGACGCCTGACGGTTATTGTTCTAATTTGGCAAGATGTGCTGATGTGGAAAATGGGAGGATGCATGGGATGAAAAGTCATGATTGTCATATATTTTTAGAGTGTTTACTTCCTATTGCCTTTAGTGCTTTACCGACACATGTATTGAACCCACTTATTGAAGTGAGTCAATATTTCAAGAATTTGTGTTCTTCAACACTCTATGATAAAGATCTCATCAAGATGGAAAATGACATTCCGATCATTCTATGTAAGTTGGAGAAAGTATTTCCTCCTGGGTTTTTTGATTCCATGGAGCATCTCTCAGTGCATCTTGCAAGTGAAGCTAGGCTTGGTGGACCAGTTCAGTATAGATGGATGTATCCATTTGAAAGGTGATATATATATACATATACTTGATTTTCAATATACTTCAACTTATATATACATGGAGCTTATTGTACATCTCTTTGTATATTATAGGTTCATGGGTTATTCAAAACGGTCGGTGAAAAACAAAGCTAGAGTTGAGGGCTCAATTTGTTCATCTTACCTTCACCGTGAAACAACACACTTTTGTTCTCATTATTTCAACAACGAAACGTTGTCACCAGTTAACGGAAGAAACGCTACTGATAGTGTTATACGTCATCCACATGCTTTATCAGTTTTTTGCTTGTCTGGTCATCATGCTGGTAGGGATTTTCCGATTTTCTGGCCAAGCGACAAAGTATTTAATGCGGCACATGTTCACGTTTTGATTAACTGCACCGAAGTTAAACCATACATTGAGTACGTTTCAAATTTCTCTTCATATTAATTATATTTAATTATATGATTAAATTGATATTCACCATATATATGGTCATCGATCAGGGCATTTTTAAATACGGGACAATCATCTGATGATATACATTCAAATTTCCCATTATGGTTTCAACAACAAGTGCATCTCGAAGAACAAACTCCTATCAACATCCACTTAAGGCACTTATCTATGGGCCCGAGTAGAAGTTTCAAAGAATGGCACACCTATTACGTCAATGGATACAAATTTCACACTGAATCTTGGACTGAAGGAAAAGAAACAATTAATAGTGGAGTTTGTATGAAAAGTGTCTCTGATAGTGGTGTAGTAGAAGATTTCTATGGCATAATTGAGCATATTTACGAAATTGACTACACGTTCCTAGATTATGCGAAAAAAGTGGTGTTGTTTTACTGTAAGTGGTTTGATCCATCTAGCAGAGGAACTAAAATAAATTTGATATCCAATACTGTAGACATTCGTATGAGCAAAAAATATCCACGGTTTGATCCATTTGCCCTGGCCCATAATGTAAGACAAGTCTATTATGTTCCTTATCCATCAACTGTCAGAAGCAAACAAGGTTGGTGTGCTGCAATCAAAACAAGACCAACGAGTGGAATCGAAGAAGTTGAAGCAGGTCAAAATGAAGAAGTTGCATTTCAAATGGATGAAATGTCAAATTTGGATCATGTGATTGGAGATGAGACTATTAGTCAACTTTGTCATGAGTCACACATTGGAGAAGAAGTTGATGAACAAGAAATAGATGAATTAGAGAATGATGAAGGCAATGACTTAATTCACTCATCAAATGACGACGACGATGATGACGAAGACGAAGACGAAGACAATTAATTAATTATATATATATGTGTGTTTCTATATCTATAATATTATATATTGTAATTGAAATGAACGACACCTTATATATATATTTTTATATTTTATATATATTTCTTTATTTATGTCAGTGTTATAATTTATTTATGTATATTTCATTATTAATTAATCTTATGTTAATTGTATACACACATATATTATATTATATATATGTATGGATATGGATATATATATATATATATATAGACATGGCTTCAGTGTCGGGAGTAGGAGGATCTGCAGGAGGATCAGGAGGTTCGGATGGATCGGGAGGAACAGGAACGGCGGCAATACGAGGAATATCCAAAACATCACGCGGTAAGAAAAAAGTTGCTAAACGTGTTGTTAATGACCATCTCTCATGCCAATGCCGACCATTGGTACTAGTGGTGGAGCTATTCCTCTATATCCGGAGGTCCCAATAGAGCCTTATACCTTAGACGAAATAATGAATCCCGGATGTGTTGATTGCTACAACCGCATTGTCATCATTCCAGAAGGAGATGGATATGTAAACTATGATTGATTATATATTTCATTATTTTTGCAATGTAATTACATTATTAATTTTATTAATTTATTTTTATATTTAATTTGCATATAAACTTTGAAGATATCTTCCTTTTAAATCATCTGCAAAAGCAATTGCTGAAGTCATACAAGAGAAATATAAAAAACCATGGTTGTCTTGGGGTGAGATAAAAGAGGATAACACACCTCAAATTAGGGAAGTTGATCAATTTTTACATTGTTTAAAAGTAAGTCATTAGATTAATTTATTTAATTACTATTTATTTATACATTTGATTAATTTATTGAATTACTAATTATATTTTTAATATTTTTTAAATTTCAACAAACAACAGACTAAATGTACTTGGAAAAGAGAGCATGATGCCGCAGTTTTGGCTTCATTTGACCATCGCTTTTCAAAGCGTCTCTCATCTATGTTGGCTTACGCACGTAATAAGGGGGAGGAAAAACGGCCTAATTGGATTGGTGAAAATGTTTGGACTGCTTTGTGGAGGAAATGGAACACAGATGCTTACAAACAGAAGAGAGAAAAAGCAAAGACTAATAGAGCATCTGAGAGGGGTACCAGTACTCATAAGGGAGGTTCCATGTCTGCTGGAGAAATTAAATATTATATGGTAATTTATTATTATTTATAATATATATCTATTAATTTATATTCAATTAATCATCACATTTCACCAACTTATAAACTTGACATTAATTTAATATTTTAGGAAAAGCAACTTGGAAGGGAGGTCACTCAGGCTGAGATACATCGCTATCTTCATGTTAATCCTGAAACAAATGAGTATACTGATGAATTATCAAAAAATATTCAGGTAATTATTATATATTAATTGTTATATATTAATTAGACCTATAAATTATTATATATTAATTATTAACTATTTTATTTTTTTATTTTTAATATAGGAACAACTTCAACAAATCATGAAAGAATGGGATGATCATCAAGCTACTCTTCCTCCTGCTCAGCGAGCTGGTCCAGTGCAGCGGAAACAATATGAGACCGCAAGTTTTATGCACATCAGTGGTGGCAAGTACAAAGGGCGTGTGCTGGGTGCCGGTAGTTTATCATCAACCTTTAAGAAAGGTCCAACCGGCTATATTCAGACTGAGACGTCTTCTTCTTATGCTAGTACGGATCGATCTCATCGTCCGTCGATAGATAATGATCTTGACCAGTTAAAGAAGCAATGGGCAAGGGAGCAAGAAGAAAAGACACAACAGCTGATACAAGCCGCAATTGATAAATTGAATGAGGAGTGGAAACAAAAGTTTCAAGAGCAGCAGCAGCAGTTTCAGCAGCAACAACAACAATTTCAACAACAACAATTTTCATTTCCTCCTGTGTTTCATCAGCAGTTCCCGCCTCGGCCTCAATACTTGCCTCAACAACCACTATTCCAGCAGCAACAAAATTACTCTCAATACTCCCAGCAGCAGCAACCGCCTCCAAATTTCCAACAGCAACACCAGGATCCTCCGAACTCTGCCTTCCAGCAACAGCA
>NC_021161.2:31877758-31885929 GCF_000331145.2 Cicer arietinum
TAATTTAAATTAATCTTTAATTATAATTATAATTTAAATATTTTATTTTAAATTTAATTTAAATTTTTAATTATATTCATATTAGTTCATTATATATTAAATTTAATTTATAATGATATTATATTTTAAATTTAATTATAATTTTAATTTAATTTTAATTTTAATTTAATTACAATTTAAATTTAAGTTTTAAATTTATATTTATATTAATTTATTATATATAAAATTATAATACAGAATTAATTTTGAATTTAAAAAAAAATTAATTTTTTAATATACGTAATATTTTGTGGCCTGAGCCCTCACAAAGAAAAATTCATCGAAAATCAGTCTGTCCTTTGTGGCGGCCTATGCCCTCACAAAGGCAAACTTTTGTGGCTGCAAAGGCCCTCACAAAGGCAACCTTTTGTGGCTGCAAAAGCCCTCACAAATGCCAACGTGTTTTCCACACTTTGTGGCTGTAAAAGCCCTCACAAACGTTTGTGACCAGCTTATTTGTGGCTGCCTTAGGTCGCCACAAATAGCCAATTTGTGGCTGCTTTTTGCCCTTTGTGAGGGCTTTTGGCCCTCACAAATTCCTTGTTTTCTTGTAGTGTCTGCACTTGATGAAGCTAATGCCAATTAAGAATAAGTCAAGTCTTTTGCTCCAAGCTCTTGGGGCTTGCTTCAATCCATTGAGAGTTTTCCACAATGTTAACACTTTATCCTTCTTTTCCTTAATTACAAATCTTGGTGGTTAAGAGACATACACTTCTTCTTCCTGCCACCCATTCAGAAATGCAGATTTGACATCAAGCTGGAACATCAACCAGCCTCTAACATAAGCTAATGCTATTACTAGTATGATTGTCTCAATCCTAGCCACTAGAGGAAACACTACAAAGTAGTCTATGCCTGCCCTTTTAAAGAATAATTTGGCAACCAATCTAGCTTTGTATTTAGCAATTGTTCCATCTGCTTGAGTTTGTAGACCCATTTTATTCCAATAGAGGTAAGTCAGTCAAGTACCAAATCTGATTTTTCTCAATTGCATTGGTTTCTTCTTCAACATTCAAGGGTTATGTATTTTCAAATAATGCAAAGTGAACCAGGTCTCCACTCATATCAATGTACTGTCGTTGTATACTTCAAAGACTTTTATGTGTGTTGGTGGCTGCCTTGCCCTCTAAGGTTTGTATGACTCTATCCTTTCTTCAACTCTGTCTATATTGGTTTGATGATCATCTTGTACCTGTAAAGGCATTTGTATAGGTTGGATTGTGCTGCTGGTCTCCTATTCTCAGTCTCAGTGTTGGCTGCTAGCAATCAGCTTCCAGTGCTAGTTGTTGCCTACTTTCCGTTTCCAGTCCCAATTCTCTTGCTCAATGATTTTCAAATCTCGGTTGACTACCACCTTCCCTTTGATAGGATCATAGTGCTTGTATGCACCAGTTGGATAGTAACCAACCAAGACCATGGCTTCACTCTTGTCCTGCAACTTTTTTCTTTTTTGGTCAAGCACATGCTTGAAACATATAGCACCAAATGTCCTTAAGTACCTTCCTGTTGGTTTCCTACCACTCCAGACTTCCTCTGGAAGCTTATTTGCTGGAAATTCATTTCCCTTGAACATACTTCTAGTCATGTCTAGGATGGTTCTATTTCTTCTTTCAGCCAATCCATTATGTTGAGGTGTGTTGGGCGCAGTCACTTGATGTTCAATTCCATGCTTGACACATAATTTCTCAAACTCATGTGATATATACTCACCACCTTCATCTATCCTTAGTACTTTGACAATTTTCTACTTTGTTTTTCAACTTTCACTTTGAAATTCTTGAACATTTCAAATGCTTCATCTTTGATTTTTATCAAATAAATCCATAACATTCTACTAAATTCATCAACAAATGTTATGAAATACTTATTACCTCCTAATGATGGCACCTCCAATGGTCCATATACGTCACTATGAACTGCTTCAAGAACGTTCTTCACTCTTGCTTGCACTTGTGATTTAAAGGAATTCCATGATTGGAATTCAATCATAGGACTGCCACTAACCATCTTCTTTGGTCGTGGTTGTTGCAAGCTCCTGAAGTTCAAATATTCAAATGTTGCATGCCACGACCAATTCTCATCAACTGAGCTTACTAATGTCAAGAATTGGATATCTGCAGCTTGTATATTGATGACAAAGGTTATGTTCTTTTAGAGATGGGCCTTTAGTATCATATTTTTTTCCTGTCATACATCTCTAAAGCATCATCCTTCATAATCACCTGAAATCCTTTATGGATCAGGTGACCTATGGTCATCAAATTGCTTTTCATTCCTGGAACATACAACACATTTTCAATCACAACTGTTTTTCCATTTTTCCTTTAATCACCATGTTGTCAGCTCCATCAGCTTCCAAGGTTCTATAATCAACAAACCTAATCTTGTCATGTGATTTGATCATCTGGTGTCAAGAAACCAGAATTAAGATAAAAAAATGTTTTTTGTTGTTGTAGCCATTAACAATGTTGTTTCTGAGTATGACGAAGAACATTGTTCGTTTGTGGTAACCATCATTAAAATCGTGTATGAGTCTGAATCATCTTCTTGAGAAACACAAGCATCATCCTCATATTTCTTCTTCTGCTTTCCTTTACCAGACCAACATTCATCAGCAAAATGTATAAACTTCTCAAAATTGTAACATAAAACGTTCTTCTTGTCAAAGTTCTTTGATTTTTCTTTGGGTTTAACAATCGTACTTCGTTCCTTTGATGAAGACTCAGACTTATCTTCAGATTTTTTGAATTTATTATTCTTCCATTTCTTTTTTTGATCTCCTTTATTATGAATTTGTGTTGCCAACGCTTGATCCCCAGACTTCACTGCATTTCTTTCATCCATTCTTAATTATCTTGCTTCTAAAGTTTCCTGCAGCTTTTCAAGACTCAATGTGGAAATGTATTTGGATTCTTCAATGGCACATACAATGTAATCAAACATGGGATGTGAAGATCTCAAAATCTTCTCACAAAATTAATGTTCAGTCAGCTTCTCACCACAACCAACCATTTGATTTGTGATACTCCTTAGTCTTGAAATCAGATCTAATACCTTCTCTTGCTCCTCCATTTGCAAAAATTCGAATTGTCTTTGTAGGGTATGTAACTTCACCTTCTTAACCTTGGTTCTTCCAAAATAACACTTCTCAAGAATGTTCCATTCTTCTTTTGCACTTCTTGCATAAGATATCTTGTCAAAATTGGTTGTATCAAGGCATTGATAAAGAATGAAGGTGGCTTTGCAATCTCTCTTCTTGTTTTCTTTAAAACTTGATCTCTGCTCCTTTGTTGGATTGGCTCCCAGATCCTCAAAACCAACTGTTAGCTTTCAAGCTATTGGTTCAAGAGCAAGAAATAGAAAAGTAGAATAGCATATGAGTAGTAGGACTTGTTTATTGAATGAATGAAGTGTGGAATTTATATATGGTTCGTTCTAACTTTCCTCTAACTAAATAACTAGCTAATTGAGTGATTAGTTAGTTAGTAATCACATACAACTAACACTTTACTTGAACTACAAAAAATTTCAAATAACTAGATCATTCTTGGTTTATCCAGATCAATCTCGTTTCTCCAAAACATTCTTGGTTATCTGCAATCTGACAAAGATACCGTAAGCTGTAAACGGGTAGAGCCAGAGACGGAGGCTATGGCGATGGACCTTGAGACACCAAAGATGGAAGTATCAGATGCGATTCTCTTTTAATGTCCTCATCTAGTTTCAGGTTATTTATTTGATGTTTATTGGTTGTGTTATTAAAATGACTTTGGATTTTCTACTGTGTTTTTACAATGTTTCTTCCTTTTTTTTTCGGAAACAAACAAACAACAAAAAATAAAAAGCTCTTCTTCATATATTCTGATTTGTTTAGTGATAAAAAATCATTTCTTTGATTTTTGCTTTTCAATTTATAGGCTACAAAGATGAACCATTGTGTCCCGAAAATAAATTAAGATTTGGTTTTTTGATTATTTTTGCAGAAATTATGGAAGTGTGTAGGGATGGAAAGAGAAAAGAGTGGCTAACATTTTTTTGTTTGTGTGTATTTCGAGTGAAGATCCTAGCTTTATTAGTAAAAGAGAGAGAGAAAAAAAAAACGAACATGAAAAGAAAGAACAGGAGGCGCTGCAGAAAAGAAGGAGAAAAAATACATTTTATTTTGTTTTTTATTTTATTTTTGGTGTAATGTAATGGAAAAATATGGACTCAAAATCGGACTAGATTTGTAAAATATGATTTTTTTATAGATTTTATTATAATACTTATAAAATATTTATTAAACATATTATTAATTATTTTTTTAAATTATTTTTAATTATCTTAACGAAATTGGGGTAATACAACTACCCCTATTAATTATATTTTACTAGAAAATATGATTGTTGTAAAAGATAATTAAATTTAAAAACCCAAAAATTGTCTATATAATGCATAGATTAACATGAACAATTGGTTACCGATGCACATATTGACAAAAATAAAAAATAAAAAATATCGTCTTAGATTAGTTATCGATGCATAGATCGACAAGTATAAACAAATGATCATCTCCATATTGGTTACTGATGTGTAGATCAACTGGAATAAACAAATAATCATCTTCGGATTAGTTACTGACGTATAGATTGACATGAATGAAAGAATGATCGTCTTTATATTTGTTACTGATGCATAGATCGACATAAAATAAAAATAATATTCTTAGGATTGGTTACCAATGCGTAAATCGACATGGATGAAAAAATAATGTTCTTATACCATAAGCAAGCTATGGGTCTAGTTTAGAAGGTAAATAATGAGGGAGGATATCTATATGATACTTCCAACATAATCTTTTAAAATGACCAATATAACATAAGGTGGTTGTTGAGTATAAATAAAGTATAAATATAAGATATGAATGATTCATGCATGTTATGTATTATGCAAGGTTGTTGAGTATAAGTAAAATATGAATGAAGATGCATGGTTTATATGTCTTAGGCCTTATAGATAACTTCTTGTTTATTATTATTTTTAGTTCCCTGGTCCTTATGATATTATACGCCCACAAGGTTCAATGGATGAATAAAAACAAATATCGTTTTCGCATGATGATTCTTCGTACATCTCGCGTGACCCCTATTTCCGAGGCGAACCCCTTTTCCGATGCGAAGCAAAGTCCATTGTTTAAAATGATTACCCTATTTCTTCCTTTTTTTACACACCCATATATCTTGAGAATCTATTAAGTTTCTGTGTATGTATGTTTCAAGCTTCAATATACTTTAAAATATTTTTTATATTTTCACGTATTTCATATTCCACCATTTATTATCAAAAATCGACATTTTAAAATGCTAGAACAATTAACCATAAAATGGAATTAGTTTAGAAAGAGGTATAACGTATAACACTGGATGACAACATTGGAAAATGTACATTCATTCCATTGGGAACATAACAATTGAGGTAGAGATGAGTGTGTTTAGCTTTAGTTGGCTGGATAACAAACACTAGACACGAGAATCTTTTTTTATGGGTAAAATTTTCTTTAACAATAAGTCTCTTTCTTGAAACACTCGAGGGGAACGTTTTTCTCAAAAGCTTTTTTAAGTCTTTTTTTATATAGTTGACCATGACACAGAGCTATCATTTTTTTCTTCTACGAAATTCAATTGGTCAAATCATGATTGAACCCACTCTGCCTCTTCTAGTTTAGTTTCCATCAGAACTCTGATCAAGGAAATTTCAACTTCAATGGGATGAACCGCTTCCATTCCATACACAAATGAGAAAGCAGTAACCCTGTTGAGGTGCGAACAGAGGTTTTATAGCTATGTAATGCAAAGGGAAGCATTTCATGCCAATGCTTATATGTCTCACCATCTTTTGTATGATTTTCTTGATATTCTTATTTGCTATTTGAAGCCTTAGGCCTCCTTTTTTCTAGGTTGTTCAACAATAATAAAATTGATCTTTTATAATGAGAAAAATTTCAGGGATGAGTTTCACTTCGAACTTAATCTATTGCTTGTCCCCAAGCAACAATTAATTTCATATTTGGTCCTGTTAAATGCACACTTAAATTTAATTTATCAAATTACATCAAACTCAAATTTCAAAGTTCTTGCTACTGCAAAACATTCATCATGCTCTATGGTTGTTTTCAAAAATACAAACAACAAGGTTTGTACACCTTGCCATTCATTCATCAAATTCAACTCTCTCTTCACACAATCTCACCAAAATTTCTCTCAAGTGTTTAGAAAGGTGTATGAATTTATCACTCAAATCCTAGAACATGCATCACGCTACCATAGGCTTGAAAAAATTCTAGTTAGCAATCACAATGCAGTAAGCACATACATTTTTGGAGGACTTTCGGGTTGTAACGGGGCTTAGGTAAGGTTAGGACATTTTAGGATAGTAGGCTTTACCACTTGGAGTTAGGCATACATTTCCAGATTATTCTACCATTTTTTTTTTCTTCACCTTTTCATTATGGAGATTCTCAGACATTGACAGAAGAACCAAAAAGATATATTTTGTTTTTGTTTTTGTTTTTCTTCTTTCTTCTTTCATTTTATTTTTCTTCTTTTTATTTTTTATTTATTTTTATTTATTTTCTTTTTCTGAGAATCACCACCCCAAACTTAGAAAGTTGTTATCCCATGAGCAACCCCAAACTTAGAATTTTATCAAGACAAGAATTTTTTTCTACCTAACTCCAAGTAAGGTGATTTAATTAAAGTCATGTGTTTTTCTTGTAATGTGGCTAGTAACCGAAATAAAAGGGCAAGGCTCAAAGGGGCTAGCAAAGGGTAAAATTTTCATTGGGTAGTTAGAAAGGCTCAAACGACCAATAAAATTGCCTCAATGTATGCATAAATTACAAGTGATGCAAGTCAGAATTAGTGCAAGTTCTAGAGGGATAACTCATGTATGGATAATCACACAATAAAGAATTTAAGTGTTTAGGCTCAAAAGCTCACAGCTAGGATAATAAGAGAGAGTATGAACAATCAAAATAAAGCCAACATGCTTCTGAAAAGTTAAAATTGTATTTTTGAAAAATTGATGGCATATTAGCCTTCTACAACCATTTAGTAATCAAGAATGCATGCATTAGGAAGGCTTGTCGACTTGAGCAATAACATAATCTAATAGATGAAATTTAACTTGCAAAATCACAAACAGAAATTTTAAGATTAAGTGCAAGTCAATACGACTGTTTCATCATAGTACACATTTAGTGAAAGGAAAAAAAATATGAATAAAAGAAAGTCAACATACACTGACATTAAATAAAGAAAACGAGAAAATGGAAAGAAATAGGACAAACAACAAAAAGAAAAAAAAAGGAAAGAAAACTTCTCTCAGTTTAGTAGTTCAAGGATTCTCGTTTAGATCACCCGCTCTTGTTCCGTTATGGTCGCCAGTACACTGGTGAGGTGCAAATAGATCAGCATAAAACATGCCTCCTAGTGTCTGGAAAAAACGCTTCAGGCGCGCTTGGGCGTGCTTTGGAGCTGTACGATCGCTTCTCAACGCATCTTTTTGATTCCTTGCTCATACCAAACATCATAACTAAGAGAACTAGAAATTAGAGACTAAAATTGGAACTAAATGGAGTAAAATAAATGTGAAATGCAATAAATAAATACGGTACAAGGATATAAAATTGGGTTGCCTCCCAATAAGCGCTCGTTTAGTGTCTTGAGCTTGACGTCTCAACTACTGTCAAGGTGGCATATATGACAGGAAGAACACATCATCCTTCTTCTTCTTTTTGTTTGGTAGAAATTCCATGAACTTGAGAAATAAAAGATGTTGCTTCCATGTCCTTCTCAAATGTACATTGATGAACAAGGCATAGATTGAATCTAGAACTTTATCAATCTCTTCTTTGTTCTTTTCCTTGTTCGTCTTTTCCTCGTTCGTCTTTTCCTCGTTCGTCTTTTCCTCTTGCTTATCTTCTTCTACCATAACAATGAAATTATCTTCAATCTGCAACTTCTCCTCCATCTTCTCAAACTTAACCACTTGCTCAAATAACCTCTCACATTGACTTTCAAATCTTTCAATTGAAACCATGTTATTCTTCATGAATTCAACCAAAACGTCCGTAATGTGAAAGTCTTTGTCAT
>NC_021161.2:31886335-31889996 GCF_000331145.2 Cicer arietinum
TAAACTAATTCAATAGTGAATTGGCAATCCCCGGCAACGGCGCCAAAAACTTGATTGCGTTTCAGCAAGTGTACTGAATCGTTGCAAGTAATAATAAAACGGTAGTACCGAGTGTCGAACTCAAGGATTGCGTTTTACTATTGAATTATATTTGATTACTAGAATTGAACAAAAAGGTTCCCAAGTTGATTGAAATAATGTTTGAAATTAACAACAATAATAAAATTGATCTTTTATAATGAGAAAAATGTCAGGGATGAGTTTCACTTCGAATCCAACCTTGGTGTCTAATTTGATCCTAGTTACTGAATTCCTTTATTGAATTATTACCGAATTCTCTTTATTATTCTTGCCCTAATGTCTTAGTGACAGAACCTTTAATTCCAAAGTAACCCCTAATTCCTTAGTGGATTTAAGATTAGAATTAAGCATTACCGTATAGAAATTCTCTTGTAAATTATTGCTTTGCAACTAATTTAATTGGTTTCATGACCTGCACCTATGTCTAGACTACAAATTCATGAATTTCTCATCTCAAGCATTTGTAAAGTCCACTTCCGTTTCAAAATACAAATCGTAGAACATTTTAATGTTGATCAAGCAATAAAAAGCATTAAGCACAGAGATGAGAAAAACAATTCAATAAACTCATTCATATAACTAGAAATCAAATCAGAAAAATAAGGGTTTCATCTGGTTACACTCATCCCTAACAAATAGGGTTTAGTTACTCATGACAGAGATACAAAAGATAAGGATTAAAGAAGAATTACAAGAATGATTCATGGATGATTCTTGATAAAACTGCTTCAATGGCGTTAGAAACGGCCGTCTTTGAGTTCCTATGCTAGGGCACAAGTCTCCCAAGTTCCCAAGAGTCAAAAAGATCCCTAAAACAGTCAAAATCTGCGTTATTATGGTTGCTGGTGCGCGTCACGCGCCCCAGGCGCGGAAAACGCGCTCCAGGAGCGCGTTGGCAGAGGCCAAACCTGAGAAATGCGCTCCAGGCGCGCAGGGCGCGCTCCAGGCGCTCAGCATCTGCTGTCTGATGTAATTTGCATTTTTCGCACCTTTGGCGTCTGAATGTGGTCCCGGTATCTTCATGAAAGTTGTAGATATGGATCTTAGCTTTCATTAGCACTTGGAGTGACACTAATTGGACATCTAGAACTCCATATATGGCTGAAATACTCCACATATATCATGTTGATTCTTCACCAAAATTCAGCACTGCACTAAAACAAAACGCAATGTAAAATTACGACAAATTCCTACTTAATCAACGAAATAAAAACAAAAAACCTTTTATTAACTCAAAGAACAAAAATCAACAAAATGTATCAAATAAATCCTTAATTTAACTGATGATTGAGGAAAAATAAGACTAAAACAGTGGGAAAATATGCATATGTTGAAGAGTCATCACTTGTACAGCCCCATTCATTTTCGGACGATATGGCGAAGAATTATGGTGTTGAATTTTGACACTATCACATAACTCCTTCATCATTTTGTTATTCAGATTGGTCGAGTTATTAGTGATAATCTTATTTGGCAAGCTATATCGATAAGTCAATTCTCTTTTAATGAATTTGGCAACCACGATCCTCGTCACATTGGCATAAGAGGCATTTTCAACCCATTTTATGAAATAATCAATAGCTACTAGGATAAACTGGTGCCTATTTGAAGCCTTAGGCCTCCTTTTTTCTAGGTTGTTCAAGAACATAGACTCGACCACTCTGATTCATCCCACCAATCCCTGAAATATTGGTGACATCAGTTTCTTTAGGTGCAGAGCTATCACTTGATTGGTGATTGGCCAAATGGGATATGACTTCATAATTCTATGGTACAACCTTGGTACTTTGATAAGCAAATAGGGTTCGTGCTTAGACTGAAGTAACAATGTCGATTTACAAGAAAGGGGGGTTTGAATTGTAAATATGCCTTTTAAAAATTCCTGTTAAAACTTAAGAAAATAACTCAAGAATGATCTTGGTTATGAAACAGAAAACAGAGAACGTTCTTGGTTTATGTTATAAAACAGAGAACGTTCCTAAATTAGCAGAAAAATCAGTTTCTATTTTATCTTAAATGATTAATGCAGTATAATGAAGAAAGAGAAAGGAAAGAGAATACCACACAAAGATTTATCATGGTTCACCCAACGTGGGTTACGTCCAGTCCTCACATTGTGAGATTTTCCACTAAGTGTTTAAAATGAAGAACCTTCTTAATCTTACAACACCTAGAATAGATCAACCTTGATCTATTTCTTTCTTAATTACTTTCCACCCAGAAAGCAATCACAACATCTATCTAACCTTGATAGGAAGCAATCTTAAACAAACTATAAAGAAACTCTTATAGTTTGAGTTTCAAATGATTGAATTTTGACAGAATCTGATATTGCTCAACTCTTGTTTGAGAATAGATTCTTGACAGAGTATCTAATGACAATTTCGCAGCTGATATGTGAATGTGCAGCAGTGGCTGTTTCGCGAATTGCAAAAATTGATGTTGCCTCTGTTTTGCAGAATTTCAAGCTTAAGTGTGATTGTATATTGTTGATTACTTAGCACTTGAATTTCTTGCTTAGAACTGAGATAATGGCCTTCTATTTATAGGCTGGAGATGTACTGGATAAGTACGAAATAGCTGTTGGAGAGGCCATGCTTTTTTGACTAAAACATTATTTTAGAATAAAAATAATACTTCTTTGAAAAAGCTTTTTGACTTTTAATGGTTTAGCATTGAAAGCATTTTTGTCCTTTCTTTGACGTTTCTTCATTGATCTTGGATGGTACATTATCTGTCTTGAGTCTTGAGTGTAGCTAGAGAAGGTTGGAGAAGATTTGAAGCGAATTGCAGACTGAAACAGAGAGGATGCAAGGCTGCTGTTGATGTGCAAAAAACGGAGAATGATTAACGTTCTTGGTTTTATCAGTTTGAACGTTCTTGAGCTTCAATAATCATTCTGGAGTTCCCGTTTTGAATGTTCTGTATTTCCTTTGTTCTTGTCTTGTCATATACCCAGTTTGATCAAGTTTTCTTGACATTTGAATTTTGGAGTTCTTAAGCCGTCATGACTTTTGTCCATGTTTGAACTCTTTGATCTTTGCGATCAAATATCCTTTTTGAGTCTGGATTATTTGTACTTGTTCCTTGCCATGTACTTGTTAGATATGAATGATTTACAGAGCAGATTCTTTGATAACGATGTAGATAAATTTTGAACAACATGCTGTGATAGATAGTTCGGTGAAGCTGAAGATCATTCTCTGTTTATGATGCAGAATGATCTTGTTGTTGTCTTTTCTTGTATTTGCTTGATTCTGCTCTTAATTAAAACCACTCAAGAACACAAGTTAAATTAACATAACATTTAGAATCATAATTAACATTCTTAATTAACCTTTGTTTATTTTCATCAAAACTTTAAAATAGAGAGTTTGTCTCAACAATCTCCCCCTTTTTGATGATGACAAACATGTTAATTTAGATTTTAATTTGATTCTAATATAAAGAGCTGTAACAGCTCCCCCTCAATTTGTGCATTTGTTAATTCAACATAAAATAAAATATTTGAATGCAATCAGAAAGAGTTTCATTAAAGATAACAAAAGTTCATTAATTTTGGCAAAGATACAATAAAAGA
>NC_021161.2:31891160-31898677 GCF_000331145.2 Cicer arietinum
GCACGAACGACTTCTGGGAAAAAGGATTCCGAGATCTTTAAGAATGAAGTCCATCCAAGAGCATCCGTATGGTGCTGAACAGCATTGCCATCCACAACAAGATTATCAAAAACAAAGATTCTTCCTATCCCAACTGGGCGTTGAGCCCATTTTTCATTGAAGAGTTTTGATTTTACAAGGGAGATTAGAGGAGGAGCATTCTGTTTTGGTTTCTTAGTTGGGGGAGATGGTTCAGAATCAGAGGATGTGGATATAGGGGAAGATCGTTTGGAATTCTTTTGTGGAGAAGATTGTTGATGTGGAGAAGATTCTGGTGGAGGAGCAGTCGGAGAACGTTCTTAGGGTGGGGAACGTTCTTGTGGAGGAGCAGTCAGAGAACGTTCTTGTTCTGGAGATGTGGGTTTCTGACTGGTTTTTAGGTTTTGTTTTGGGGCAAGCGTTTTCTTTCTTTGAGGATTTGGGAGATTTTTTCGAGCAAGAAATTGAGCAATAGTGATTGTGTTTTTGGTTCTCATGGGTTTAGTTGGTGGTTTTGGTTGAGAGAGTGGTTCTTTTTGGTTTGTGGAAGGGGAAACAATGTCATTTAACGATCTCCGTTTTTGATGGGGAGGAGTTGCGTGTGAAGGTTCAGAAGAGAAAGCCGACTTTGAGGGTGTCGAAGGGTTAGTAGTTGTTGGTGGATTTTGTGGTGGAGGTGTTGGTACTGTAGGCATCGTGTTTCTTTGTGGTTCAGTTTGTGTTGGTGATTTTGCTATTGGGGGACACGAATCAGAAGAGTCATCACTCTCAGAGTCTGAAATGATGAAGTAAAATGGCTGAGGGTTCATGGATTTCGACGTACCAATACCAGACTGGATGCGCATGGAGCGGCGTGGAGGAGTGATTCTGGTGCGAAGATGGGGAGGCACTTAAGCGTAGTTTGGTATAGGACGAGTGTATAGTGGTGGAAGAAAGGTAGACAGAGGAATGAGGTTTAGAACTTCTTGACTATTTTGAGAAGATGGAGAGGCAGAAGATGTGTGTGGTGGTGAAGGGCGAGGTGGTGGAGAGGGAGAACGCTCTCTGGATTGGTATGAGGAAGATGAAGAGGGTGGTGTACAGGGAGAGGCATTTTTTCGTGCAGACTGTTTGGTTCGAGCCATTGTTGTTTTTTGGGAGGAAGATGATGAAGAAGATGAACAGTGAACGTGATTTAGAGAAAGAGAGAGATGATTCCAGCTTTTGGGGAAAAGAAGGTGGGAAGAGGAACAGTTTTCTGACTTGAGAAGATGGAGAGAAAAAGGTGGAGTAATGATGAGTTTGTACCTAGGGAAATGGGAAAAGCATTTTGGGGGATTGGAGAGTGTATGTGTCAGCATTCTAACACCAGACACAAGGGCACGTGCAATAAATGCCAAGATTTGCCTTTTTTTACTTTTGAGAGGGAAAAGCAGACTGTTGCTTTTTCCAGAACGGAGAATGATGAATCGCGAAACGGAGACTGATAAACGATCTCCGTTTTCTGCAGAAGCAGATTTTAACCAGAATTTTCTGGATTTTTCATGATTCTCAGTTTTTCTTTGATTGAATTAAAACTATCCTCCACAAGAGGCTTAGTAAAAATGTCAGCAAGTTGATTTTGAGTATCAACGAAGATTAATTCAACGTCTTTCTTATTGACATGATCACGAATGAAATGATGTTTTATTTCAATATGCTTTGATCTAGAATGCTGAATAGGATTTTTAGACAGATTTATAGCACTTGTATTATCACAATAAATTGGAATATTGGAATAGCTTACAGAGTAATCTTGAAGTTGGTTCTTAATCCACAAAACTTGTGAACAGCAGTTTGCAGCTGACACATATTCAGCCTCAGTTGTGGATAGTGCTATGGTGTTCTGTTTTCTGCACGACCAACTGATTAATGCTTCGCCTAAGAACTGACATGCTCCACTTGTGCTTTTTCTTTCAACTTTGTCTCCAGCATAATCAGCATCACAAAATGCTAGAATATCAAAATGTGAACCTTTTCTATACCAAAGACCAAGATTAGTTGTTCCAACGAGATATCTAAATATGCGTTTAACAGCAGTTAAGTGGGATTCTTTTGGCGCTGATTGAAATCGAGCACATAATCCTACTGCAAACACAATATCTGGTCTGCTAGCAGTTAGATATAGCAGAGAACCGATCATTCCACGATATTCTTTTTCAGAGACAGATTTGCCATTTTCATCTTTTTCTAAGGAAGTGGATGGATGCATGGGAGTTGTCATAATTTTTGACTCATTCATTTTATATTTGATCAACAGATCTTTGATATATTTTTCTTGACAAACAAAAATGCCTTTTTCGTATTGTTTGATTTGTAAACCAAGAAAATATCTTAATTCCCCCATCATGCTCATTTCAAATTCACTTTGCATAAGTTTTGAGAAATCTTCACATAGTTTTTCATTTGTTGATCCAAAAATGATATCATCCACATATACTTGAACAATGAGTAATTCATTTCCTTCAGTTTTCTTGAATAAAGTAGTATCGATTTTTCCTCTTTGAAAATTGTTCTCGATCAGAAATGAACTCAGTCTTTCGTACCATGCCCTTGGTGCTTGTTTTAAGCCATAAAGAGCTTTGGTAAGTTTGAAAACATGATTTGGTTTTGCTTGGTTTTCAAAACCTGGGGGCTGTTTTACATACACTTGTTCATTTAAAAAACCATTTAAGAAAGCACTTTTCACATCCATTTGAAACAGTTTGATGAGTTTATGAGATGCATATGCAAGAAGTATTCGAATAGCTTCTAACCTTGCAACTGGAGCAAAAGTTTCATCATAGTCTATACCTTCTTGTTGATTGTAGCCTTGAGCTACTAATCTTGCTTTGTTTCTCACGACCTTACCTTCTTCATCAAGCTTGTTTCTGAATACCCATCGAGTGCCAATAACAGTTTGATCTAAAGGATCTGGTACTAGAGTCCAAACTTCATTTTTCTCAAACTGTAGAAGTTCTTCCTTCATGGCGTTAATCCAAGATTGATCAGTAATAGCATCTTTGATTGACTTTGGTTCAATCTGAGATATCATTGCCATGCTGTCGTCATCATTTTTGAATGATCTTCTGGTTCGGATTCCATCAGCTGTGTCTCCAATGATCTGAGTTTGAGGATGATCTCCAATGGTTTTCCAGCTTTTTGGTGGAGAATGAAACGGAGATTGTTTATCAATCTCTGTTTTCTGCAGACTTGTTTCCTGCTGTGTTTCATTTTGAGTTTCTTCTTCCTCATCCTTTTTACTTATATCTAGATCATCAAACTCATCAAACAATATATGCATACTAATTTCAACAACATTAGTTCTTAAATTGAACACTCTATAACCTTTAGATTCGGTTGAGTATCCAAGAAAGATCGCTTTATCGGATTTTGCATCAAATTTTCCAATAGGATCTTTGTTGTTTAGTATGTAACAGTAACAACCAAAAATATGAAAGTAAGAAATGTTTGGTTTTCTGTTTTTCCAGATTTCGTACGGAGTTTTGTTGATGATTTTTCTGATAGATACACGATTCAAGATATAGCAAGAAGTGTTTATGGCTTCTGCCCAAAAATAACTTTCAACATTTGATTCTTCTAAAATAGTTCTTGCCATTTCTTGTAGTGTTCTATTCTTTCTTTCAACAACTCCATTTTGTTGTGGAGTTCTTGCACATGAAAGATTGTGAGATATACCAAGTTCATCAAAAAAGCTTTTGAATGAGGCATTTATGAATTCTCCTCCATGATCACTCCTTACAGAGATGATGCTGGAGTCCTTTTCATTCTGCACCTTTTTACAAAATGTTTTAAATGATTCAAATGCATCATCTTTTTGTTTTAAAAACAGAACCCATGTAAATCTTGAGAAATCATCAACAATAACAAAACCATATTTCATTCCTCCTAGACTTGTTGTTTTGACAGGCCCGAATAAATCTATGTGAAGTAGTTCAAGAGTTCTTTTTGTTGTTACAAAATCTTTTGTATGAAAGCTGCTCTTGACTTGCTTACCTTTTGCACAAGCTTCACAGATTTTGTCTTTCTCAAAATTAAGTTTTGGTAAACCTCTAACAAGATCAAGTTTGGAGATTTTTGAAATAGTTTTCATGCTGATATGTCCAGCCCTTTTATGCCAGATCCATTTATCTTTATTGATTGATATAAAGCATGATTCATCAGGTAATTCATCCAAATATATCACATATAAATTTTTCTTTCGCTTACCAGAGAACATAATTTTTCCAGTTCTGGCCAACTTGATTTCACATACCTTTGGCTTGAAAGTGACTTCGCATCCATTGTCGCATAACTGACTTATGCTTAATAAATTGTGTTTCAATCCTTCCACGTATTGGACATCATTTATTTGAGCAGAGTTTGTCTTACCAATTGTTCCATTTCCCTTAATTTGAGCTTGATCATCATTTCCAAATGTGACCGAACCACCATCCTTCTTGCTGAAGGTTATGAAACAATTTCTATCTCCTGTCATGTGCCTTGAACAGCCACTGTCCAAGAACCAAGGCTTTCTCTTTGTATTTTGAAAACCAACCTGCAGGTGATATCATTCCAGTTTTAGGTACCCACTTTGTTTTGGGTCCTTGAGAGTTAGTTTTTAAGTGGTATATCATTCTTGTTTTGGAAACAGCTGTGTTGTTTGTTGATTTTGAAATGGGTTTAGCAATATATGATTTAGGAGAGTTGAACTTTGGTTTAACAGATGTTTTGAAACGTTCAACTTGTAACCTTGAACTTTCTCTGTTTGGGGAACAAACTGGAGAACATTCTCCGTTTTGCTGTTTTTCTGAAACAATCTTGACAGGATGATTCTCATGTTTAAAAAGCTTCTTCTTTTCGATTTTTTCATCCCTTTTCCTGAAGTAGCATGCAAACTCTAGATGTCCAAGTTTTCTACAGTATGAGCATCTAGTCTTGCATTTTTCTTCCTTTCTTTCTGGGACAAAGAAGTTTTCATAAAGTTTGGTTTTTTGAGTTTGATTGAAACCAAGACCAGCTTTATCAAAAATTCCTATTTGAGATCCCATGATGTTATGAAAAGTTTCAGTGGCTTTAATGAAGTTCAGTAAATCAGTTTTGAGAAGTTCGTTTTCATTTTTAAGTTGAACGTTCTCCGTTTGTAGCGCAGAATGTTCTTGACATTCTTCACTTTCAAAAACTCTTGTTTCTTTCAATTCTTGAATCATCTTTTTTAACAAATTATTTTCAGTTTGATTTCTTTCCTTCTCTTCTTTCTCTTTATAAAACTGTTCTTTCAGAGAACTACATTTTTGAATAAGGAGATTTGAGTCATTTAGCAAGTTATCAAATTCATTTCCCATTTGTTGACATAAATGACATGGTTCAGAATTCATTACCTCATCTTCCTCTGTTTTTGCCATCAAGCATATGTTGGCTTCTTCTTCCTCTTCTTCTGTTTCTGATTCCTCTGAATCATCCCATGTTGCCATCATTGATTTCTTTTTGAAGGGAAATCGTTTTGGTGGATTTTTGTTTGATGGACATTCTGCCTTGTAATGTCCCAATTTGTTGCATCCAAAGCATGTGACTTGACTCTTGTCAATCTCTGTTTTAGGATTTCTGTTTTGAAATCCCTTTTTGATTTGATCTCTTCTTCTCATCATTCTTTGAATTCTTCTAGTGAGAAGCGCGATTTCATCAGCATCTCCTTGTTCATTCTCTTCTGATTCCTCTTCAACTGGAACTGTGATTTTTTCTTGAGAGACTTTCAGTGCTATTGCCTTTCCTTTCTTGACTGGTTTGTCTTCTTGCAATACTATCTCATGAGCTCTTAGAGTTCCAATTAGTTCTTCCAGAGGCAGTGACTCAAGGTTCTTGGCTTGGCTTATAGCTGTCACCATTGGTCTCCAAATGATTGGGAGACACCTCATGATTTTTCTTACTCTTTCTTGCACAGTATAGGCTTTGCCAAGAGAACGCATTTCATTTACTATTGTGGTGAATCTTGAGTACATTTCATCAATGGTTTCTCCTTCTTGCATTTCAAACAGTTCGAATTTCCTTATACCAATGTCTATTCTTGTTTCTTTGACATGGCTTGTTCCTTCATGATGAGTTTGCAATGTATCCCAGACTTCTTTTGCAGTTGTGCATTCATCTACCCTTTCACTTTCTTCCCTGCTTAAAGCACATGATAAGAATAATTGAGCTTTAGAATTTAGAAGTACCTTAGCTTTATCTTCTGCTGTCCAATCTGCTTCCTTTTTTAGAGCAGAATTCAAGTCATCTTGATCGACCCTTGGTGTGAAATCTCCATCTGTGATGATGCGCCACATTCCTGTGTCTTGAGATTTTAAGAACAACTGCATTTTGTTTTTCCAAAAATAATAGTCTGATCCATCAAAGAATGGAGGTCGATTTGAGGATCCTCCTTCAACAATGTATTTTGCTTTCGACATTCTTCTAGATCTTTTCTCTAACACTTGTTAGGTGTTTTTGAACTTTTTAGAGACCGAGCTCTGATGCCAATTGAAGTAACAATATCGATTTACAAGAAAGGGGGGTTTGAATTGTAAATATGCCTTTTAAAAATTCCTGTTAAAACTTAAGAAAATAACTCAAGAATGATCTTGGTTATGAAACAGAAAACGGAGAACGTTCTTGGTTTATGTTATAAAACAGAGAACGTTCTTTAATTAGCAGAAAATCAGTTTATACTTTATCTCAAATGATTAATGCAGTATAATAAAGAAGAAGAAAGGAAGGAGAATACCACACACAGATTTATCCTGGTTCACCCAACGTGGGTTACGTCCAGTCCTCACACTGTGAGATTTTCCACTAAGTGTTTAAAATGAAGAACCTTCTTAATCTTACAACACCTAGAATAAATCAACCTTGATCTATTTCTTTCTTAATTACTTTCCACCCAGAAAGCAATCACAACACCTATCTAACCTTGATAGGAAGCAATCTTAAACAAACTATAAAGAAACTCTTATAGTTTGAGTTTTTACAAATGATTGAATTTGACAGAATCTGATATTGCTCAACTCTTGTTTGAGAATAGATTCTTTACAGAGTATCTAATGACAATTTCGCAACTGATATGTGAATGTGCAGCAGTGGCTGTTTCGCGAATTGCAGAAAATGATGTTGCCTCTGTTTTGCAGAATTTCAAGCTTAAGTGTGATTGTATAATGTTGATTACTTAGCACTTGAATTTCTTGCTGAGAACTGAGATAATGGCCTTCTATTTATAGGCTGGAGATGTACAAAATAGCTGTTGGAGAGGCCATGCTTTTTTGACTAAAACATTATTTTAGAATAAAAATAATCCTTCTTTGAAAATAGCTTTTTGACTTTTAATGGTTTAGCATTTAAAGCATCTCAGTCATTTCTTTGACGTTTCTTCATTGATCTTGGATGGTACATTATCTGCCTTGAGTCTTGAGTGTAACTAGAGAAGGTTGGAGAAGATTAGAAACGAATTGCAGACTGAAACAGAGAGAATGCAA
>NC_021161.2:31900665-31915170 GCF_000331145.2 Cicer arietinum
ATAGGCTGGAGATGTACGAAATAGTTGTTGGAGAGGCCATGCTTTTTTGACTAAAACATTATTTTTAGAATAAAAATAATGTTGCTTTGAAAACAACTTTTTGACTTTTGATGTTTTAGCATTGAAAGCACTTCTGTCCTTTCTTTGACGTTTCTTCATTGATCTTGGATGGTACATTATCTGTCTTGAGTCTTGAGTGTAGCTAGAGAAGGTTGGAGAAGATTTGAAGCGAATTGCAGACTGAAACGGAGAGGATGCAAGGCTGCTGTTGATGTGCATAAAACGGAGAATGATTAACGTTCTTGGTTTTATCAGTTTGAACTTTCTTGAGCTTCAATAATCATTCTGGAGTTCCCGTTTTGAATGTTCTGTATTTCCTTTGTTCTTGTCTTGTCATATACCCAGTTTGATCAAGTTTTCTTGACATTTGAATTTTGGAGTTCTTAAGCCGTCATGACTTTTGTCCATCTTTGAACCCTTTGATCTTTGTGATCAACTAGCCTTTTTGAGTTTGGATGAATCCTACTTGTTCCTTTCCATGTACTGATTAGATATGAACACATTTCCAGGACAGATTCTTTGTTAACGATGTAGATAAACTTTGAACAACATGCTGTGATAGATAATCCGGTGAAGCTGAAGATCATTCTCTGTTTATGATGCAGAATGATCTTGTTGTTGTCTTTTCTTGTATTTGCTTGATTCTGCTCTTAATTAAAACCACTCAAGAACACAAGTTAAATTAACATAACATTTAGAATCATAATTAACATTCTTAATTAACCTTTGTTTATTTTCATCAAAACTTTTAAAATAGAGAGTTTGTCTCAACATAGACAACTATTGAATTTGGCCCACTTGGAATTAGCTTAAGATCCTTTTTTCTATAGAGGATTTCCAATGGTCTTGGGAAAGATCCATTATTTTCAACGCACGACCTTATGGTCAACACATGATCATCTTTTGCACAACTAACCTATATGAAATTCTTGGTCATTAATTCTTGAAGGAAGTTCTTGAGCTCTTCACAATTTTTTTAGGGAGTTTGAATCAGTTGGGTGAACGCCTCAAGCATTAATTTCCTTGTTAATTGTCTCAACCAAATTTAACTTATATAGCTCAACAAAAATCACTTTCATAGGGGTTTTTACATGTTCTCTATTCTTAATTTCACATTGGTCTACTTCATCTTCAATGACATTGACATAGGGATTCCCATGGCTCGACAAGGGATTACTCCCCAAATTTGGACTTTTTTCTTTGAAGGTAAGCCATTTTGCATTAATCAACTCTTGCACTTTAGATTTTAGGGCTTGACAATATTCGAAGGAATGCCCTACAGCTCCTGCATGGTATTCACATTTGGCATTTGGGTTGTACCATTTTGGGAATGGTCGTTCCCGAGGTTTCATTGGTCTTAGGACTACCATTGAATTATGGAGTAGGTGAGACAATAATTGGCTACATGTGATCATAGCATTTGGGCACATGTTTCTAGCATTTTAGTTTGGTAATTTAAAAGCTCTTTATTGCTTAGAATAATTTTTTTATCTTGTTTCTAAACATTGGGTCGAAATTGAAATATAATTTTACTATGTATTTTGACCCTTGCTCGCTTTGTAGGTCATAACTTGAGCTTTGGATATCGAATTGGCGCATACGAGCAGACGTTGGAAAGCTAAAAATCAGAGCTACAACTTTTGTGTTGGAATAAAAGCCTAATTCCGAACTTTACTAGGCCTAAATTGTAGATTTCGTAATCTGGACTTTTGTAATAGTATTAAATAGCGGGTCACTTGTTTTTAAACGCTAAACCCCAAAATCGAGTACTATATATTGGGAGTTTTCTTTCTTTTCTAGGGAGGATATATTAGGATTCAAATTAATACAAGAAATAAACACTTTTTATTTTAATTTCATGGAAGGCTAATTTTATAAGATTAATCTACGAGTTCAGAGTTTCATCAACATCTTGAGATTTAGGTTACACTGTCAATTTCGCTTCATGATTCTATTTATGTTTATTTGATTATATTGATATTTTGATTGCTTAAATTGAATTTCAATAGGATCAATTAAATTCATTTGACAGAATTTGGTTTCAGTTTCTAATTTAATTGAATTATAATTTTGCGACGTTTGATCGTTAATTGTAATATTTTGATGATTGTGATGCTTAATCCAGTCAAAGAAACCAAATTCACATAGGATTGATTACACTTGTTTGATCAATTCTATAGTCAAATAAGAATAGAATCACAAATTAAAAATTAAACTCATTGATAGAATCTTTGATAGGTCTGAAACACGAATCAGTGGATTAATCGTTTTGCTCATCTGTTAAAACAAAAGATCTAGAAAAAACCTTTCTAATTTTGACTTTCAATTTGGTTAATATTATTATATCAGAAGTCCTTGCGAAACGACTCGAGTTATTACCTCTATTTACATTTTATCAATTGTATTTGACCCGTGTGCGACAACGGATCAAATTGTCTCAACCAAATTTAACTTACATAGCTCAACAAAAATCACTTTCATAGGGGTTTTTACATGTTCTCTATTCTTAATTTCACATTGGTTTACTTTATCTTCAATGACATTGACATAGGGGTTCCCATGGCCCGACAAGGGATTACTACTTAAGTTGGGACTTTTTACTTTAAAGGTAAGCCATTTTTCATTAATCAATTCTTGCACTTTAGATTTTAGGGTTTGACAATATTCGAATGATCGCCCTACAACTCTTGCATGGTATTCACATTTGGTTGGGTTGTACCATTTTGGGAATGGTGGTTCCCGAGGTTTCATTGGTCTTAGAACTACCATTTAATTCTAGGGTAGGTGAGGCAATAATTGGCTGCATGTCACAGGAATCGGGCCAAATTGGGCTAACTTCTTTACTAGATTGGCTGGTGGTTTGTATTGATTCGGGCTTCAATTTTGGTTCCATTGGTATTTTTGGGAAAACATGACATGTGTGGTTGATAATAAGGTGGCCTTGATGGGTGGTATTGAGGTTATGGAGCTTGTGAGGTTGCAGCCATATATGGATAGGCATTCTACGGAGTATGTGGTATCAGTGGCTGAAAATTTGGAGGTCGATAAGAATTCATGGATGGAGAATAGGAGACCCTTGGGTTTACCATTACAGTGTTAGCATCCCTATCTTTCTTCTTGGTGAATCCCATTTAGGGTTTCTTTACACCACTCTCTCTACATATGATCTTGCCATTCCTTATCCCACTTTTTACCTAATCATCATATCATTAAAGGGCGGCTGGAGAGTATCTATAAACATATCAACCATATCTCTTTCAAATAAAGAAGTATCTACTTGCGTTTCTACTTTTCTCCACCATTGTGAATATTCTTTGAATGTTTCATTGTCCTTTTTCAAAGAATTTTGCAATTGCATCCTGTCAGGGGCCATGTCAACGTTGTACCTTTATTGTTTCAAGAAGGCATTAGCCAAGTCTTTCGCCGAACGGGTTCGATTTCAATCAAGATGCATATACCAACTTAATGATACCTCTCTCAAACTTTCTCGAAAAAATGAATGAGAAGTTTGTCATTAAGAGTTGAGATGCCATGTTTCTAAAATACATATCAGATGATTTTTAGGATATGTGGCACCTTTTTATTTTTCAAACTTAGGTACTTTGAATTTTTAAGGGATCGCCACATTGGGAAACAAACACATATTAAAAGCTTCAATACCATAGACATCATTCCCCTCAATTGCTTTTATTCATTCTTCTTAAACATGGCATGTTTATTTCGATTATTTATCATCACCGATAAATTGAGGTTATTCCTAATTTCCGTTAGCATCCATACTTGGGGAACACTTAGTGGAATATTTTCTGAGGGTATAGTGTTTTGGGTTGGCACATAGCCCATAGGAGAAGAGAATTATGGTTGGTTTAGGGTTTGGGAGTGAATAGTTGAGTGGTTTGGGTTGTTGTCCATAAGTTTTATGACTAAGGGCAGAGTATAACCAGGTGAGAGACGATACATAGGAAATTGCATAGTTGTCGTATGAAACTGTTGGGTAGTTGGGGTAAAGCCTGGTGGATGGTAAGAAGTGGTTTGGTGTTCTTCATTTGCAGTTGGAGGGTTCCTGTATGTATTATCGTTTCTTGCCAAAGCATGTATAGCCTCTAGGATTATATCAACCTTGTCCTTCAATTGGCTAACATTCGCTCTCATCACTTCTAGGTTTTGGCAAGTTTATCCATGATTTTGGAGTTTGCGTGAGTCCGATAATGGTGTCAGGGAAGCAACTTTGTTGATTTTTTTTTTTATATAAAATAAAAAAACTTCTCTGAGTATGTATTAAACATGCATGGAATGAAGATCAAATCATTTAATGAATTATCTCCTTTTATGATAGTTGGATTTTGGGGAATAATAAGTCTTACGTGACCATTTTTAACAAAAACGAATTATTAGTGAAGAAAATACGGGGATAGATAAACAAAACAACAAATCCTTCTTTGATGAGAAAAGAGTACATCCCATTTAAATTAAAAATAACATCGACTATGATATTTCAATCTTCTTATTTAATAGGAAAACCAATCTTCTCATCCAATTCTTCTACCACATTTTTGCAATATTCAACGGACTTGTAGACTTTGACCGAAGTATTGAGCGGATCTATTATTGCATCAATCTCTCTTAGATGCTTTGGAATTTTTAGGATTTATTGATTAGCTACCATTGCCAACTTTGAAAAGTAGACTTTTCAACGCCATCCTTTATCCTTTAGTTCTTTATAGATCTCTTGATTCTTCAATTGACCAAGGAACATCATAAAACGATCTTCCCAATATATAGTTTCATCGTTTAAGTCATTATGAGTCTTTTCTTGATAATCAATGTAATTTTTCAACTCACTAGAAGTATTCATCTTTGTTCTTAGTGCATCTTGATGTTTTGAGATTAGTTCTTCAATTTCTTCCTTGGGTTGCCTCTCATTTTTTTACTTGACTCTCATACTCAGCTACCATCTCTTTAAATTGTTTCTGTAAATCCTCAAACTCCTTTTTTACATTCTTCTCAGAGCTTGTTTATATTGTTTATATTTTGTTAATATTACTTTCAAAATCAAGTGAAGTCAACGCAATGTTCAGACTGGTTATTACACGCGTTGTCGTGTGCGTGCATATGCCTCAAAAGATTTTCTTCTGAAGCGTCTACCTAGTGTGCCTCTAAATCTTTTGTGTGTCTGCCTCTAAAGACTAAAGCATGCCTCTGTTTAGCATGCTTATGAAGTGCCTACTACAGTAACTCTTAAGCTTCTATTTGAGTTGCCTCTAAAGCTAACGTTCAGCTCACATTGAACACTGCAACTTGCTCCAAGATGTTGCCTTTGATACGCACTATCGATGAAGATTGAGTTGTTTCATAATTCAGATGGTCCAAGAATAGATTATGATATATTCCCACTATTCTTTAAAAGCGTATTAAAGAAGATTCAAGGTGATTTATTTTAAAGCACTATTTGGACATTCTCGAATAGAATCATTCTAGAAGATTTGGTTGAAGGTTCGTTTTGGAATTAATCAAGCTTCAACAGTCATATTCCTAAATCATTCTATCAAGGTTTATTTTTTGCGAAGATCTCTATTGACCTTGCATAAGGAAGATACATTCAAAAGATTCAAGGTGAATTAGTTTCAACCGTTATCTGGACATTCTCGCACAAAATCATTCTAGAAGATTTGGTTGAAGATTCGTTTTGGAATTAATAAAGTTTCAACGATCATATTCCTATACCATATTTATCAAGGTTTATTTTTTATAAAGATCTCTGTTGACTACGCACAAGAAAGATACACTATAAAGATTCAAGGAGAATTATTTTCAAGCACTATCTAAACACTCTAGCACATAATCATTTTAGAAGATTTGGTTGAAGATTCATTTTGGAATTAATCAAGCTTCAACGGCCATATTCTCAAATGAAATCTGTCAAGATTTTTTTTTTTTTTTTGAAGACCTTTGTTGACATCGCGCAAGGAAGATGCATTCAAAATATTTTTGAGACAATATTGAAACCCTAATTCATGCAACATAAAGGAATCAATTCTAATGAAGAATACACAACACAACAAATCAGAAAACCTTATGAACGCAAAAAATTCTTTAAGTATTTAGTTTCAAGGTTTTAGTTTCAAAGCAAAGGTGCCTATTCAATTTATATTACTTAGTGCTCGGTTCTTAGTGTGTAATTCATTGTAATCATTCTACTTAGAAGAAGCAACACATAACCAAGTTTCTCTCTCTACCCTATTACTCTGTGTCATTCCTACCTTTAATCTATTTATCTATTCTAAGTATCTCGAATCAGAATTTTAAAAAGAAGTGTGTAATAAGGAAAAACACAATTAAATCCCCATTCTAGTGTTTTTGCACCTTCAGGAAGATGTTGTAGAGGTCAATGAATTATCCAACAATGAAATTGAATGCATGGCTTAATCCTTAGGCATTTTGTCTTTCTCAAACCTCAAATTTGAATTAAGGACTAGTAGCAAAAATGTTATGGGAAAGAGAATGAAATAGGTAAGAAATAAGACTACTAGGAAAGGGAAAGTTTATGGACTAATTCATTAGAGAAAGAAATTAAAAAAAAGGGGACAATTGATAGAGGTGCCAACCTCTAAAGGAAACATTCTAGATATCTAGAAGAGTGACATAAAAGCATCACGAGGATGTGGAGATGGTGGAAAACAACGCTCAATGAAACTAATCAGTTAGATTGGGCTCCGTCAAGTAGGTGGAGCCATGTTAAGGCTCACAAAAATGGAAAAACCCCACTTGATTTTCTTATCGAAACCATGTTGAAGGACAATGAATTTAAGAGAATAAGTTTGTAAATAGGATACAATTCTACCTTCTCAATTGATTACAATGGTAGGGGATGTGATAGAGCTGGAGAGATTTCCTTTATTTGGAATGATCATGTTTCACTTTTTATCATATCTTACTCTTTGAATAATATAATTGCTTATGTTGTGGATGAGGATGGGAGGAAAATTTGGGTATCTTTGAAATTTAAGGTCATCTTGAAGAAAACAATAATTAGAAAACATGGGAATTGATTAAACATTTTCCTAGTTTGGTTGACAACAAGTGGCTTTGTTTGTGAGATTTAAATAATACCATCCATGTGGAGTACAAACAGAGACGAATTTGTTCGAATCAAAACAGATTATGGTTTTCAAGATATGGGATTCGAGGGATACTTTTTGACATGGTCAAATGGAAGAGTTGGGAAGGATAATATATAATCTAGACTAGATAGAACCCTTGATACAAAAGCTTTCCCTAATATGTTCTCTCCAGTAAGAGTATCCTAAAGTATTCAGAACCAATTCCAAGATTTCAAGAGTTGGGCTATAGAGAAGGATGAAATTGCATATTTTAGAGAACTGGAGAATAATCACTATAAGTTACTACAAATTGGAGAAACCATCTACGGAATGTAGTAGAGCAATTTGGCTAAAAGATGGAGAAGAAAATACAAAACTCTTACATGGTAAATCCACATAGGGAATAAGGAAAAAGAAATAAAGAAGTTAAAAGGTGTTTAGAGTATCTAATAGAGAGAGGGATGAGGAAAATATTGAAGAGGTATTGGTAGACTATTTCTTAGACATCTTATCCTCGGGTGACTTGATAGAAATGGAAGAAACTTGAGTGGTGGTAAAAGATAATCTTTCAAATGATCACAAGGATTGTGTGAAAAGCAATTTACAATGGAAGATATTACAAAGTAATAACTAAAAGGTATCCTCTAAAATCCACAAGCCAACCTACATTTTAAAGGTGCAAACACGAGAAGGGGGGATGAATTGTGTTTAACCAAGTTGATAACTTTTTCATTATTTATTTAAACTAGTTCAGACTTAATGATTTACTTGGAGTTAAATAAATGATAAAACTAAGGAGTGTACAAATAAAGTGACACAAGTAATCTATCCTCGTTCACCACAAACTTGGCTACATTTGATCCCTTCACGCAAAATGATTTAATCCACTAATTCAACTACTTGAATTACAAAGCATCTGACCCTCCAAGCTAGTCTTCTTAAACAGTCTGACAACCCAAGACTTTTGAGGAACACACGCCTTGACTTTATCAGTCAATTCTTCTCCACATAATTTGACAACCCCAAATTGTTGAAAGTCACTAACACCATTATCGAGTTTGAATACAAATGTTTGGAACATGAGTAGTTCCTTCTAACAAGCTGATTATAATAATGACTATCACACTCTAAGAAAAACACTTATAAAATATTTCTCATTCAAAAAAGTGTTTCTCTCTTTGAACTCTAAGATAAATTCAGAAATTTGAGCTTGAGTTCTTTTACTCTTTTACCATTTTTCAATGATATTTTTCTTCAACCTTGAATATCTATTATAGATAAATAGGGCTTCAATTTAGCCCTTGTTTAATTATGAAATGTATCTTCATTCCTAGCTTGTTCAACAATGATCTTATTCAATAATAATTCTGAACAAGATGTTTTTGTTCAAATTGAGATTGCAAATTCTTCAAATTGATTTTGTTCATATTGAGTTTGTCAATTCTCCAGATTGATACTATTTATATTTTGTTCAGAATGAGTTTGTAAACTCTTCAGATTGATACTATTCATATTTTGTTCAGATTGAGTTTGTATATTCTTCATATTGATACAATTCGTATTTTGTTAAGATTGAGTATGTAAATTCTTTAGATTGATATTGTTTGTATTTTGTTAAGATTGCTTTCATAAGTAGTATTTGATCAGTTCTTGAAATTTTACAAGTAGGAATATGACTAAGTTCAATTCAGTATTTTTGTCCTTTGTCAAAATCTATAGCATGTCGTTGTAAATAATAAATGTATCTCTTGTGAGTATTTCATCTTGTAAATGATTCTTGATCATATCTTCTTGTAAATAATTCATTCTTCTTGTGATAAATCTTGATCAAGTCTTCTTGTATATAATTCATATATTCTTGTAGATAAATATTGATCAAATTTTCTTGTAAATAATTCATATCTTCTTGTGATAATATTAATCAAATCTTCTTGTAAACATTTCATATCTTGTGATAAATCTGGATTAAATCTTCTTATAAATGATTAATATCTTCATATCTTATTAGGGAAAAGAAGTTGATCATATCTTCTTCAAATCTTGATCATTTCTTCTTTTTAACTTTGTAAAATATTTTCTTCAAATATAAATCTGAATCAAATCTTATTTTAGTTTGTCTTCAAAAATACGAATTTTGTTTCATACTTTGTGAAGTCAAATATATTGTTCTCAAAAATACTTTTGTTAACATCAAAACTCTAATTATAAAACCAACTTGTTTCCAACACATTTTTCTTTTGAAAGTATTGGCACATAATTGGTGAATATGTTGAAAGCCTCATTCTAGATATCCTAAACCATCACCCCAAATAGAAATCTAACTAGACATACATTTCCCTAATCCCGAGTGTCAAAAACCCATCATCTCATAACGAGTTTAGACCCATTAGTCTTTGTAGTGTAGTTATGAAAAAGCTACAAAATCTATTACTAATATACATTCTACGAGAAATAATTAATGAAGAGCAATCAACATTTATTAACGGGGGGTTAATCACCAATGATGCTCTCATAACCCTGAAATGGTTTCATTTTCCAAAAACAAAGGAAAAAAAAATAAAAGAAGGCATCATGGTGTTGAGACTTGATATGGAAAAACATATATTTTTTACTTGAGTGGCCCTTCATCCATCTCACACATTTGTCTACAGGTTTCTCGTCAAAGCTATTTGGAGATATCATTAGGTGTATCTCTTTTGTTTCATATCAAACCCTCATCAATGGTCAATCGAGCACAAAATTCTTCTATGAAAGTGTGAGATATTTCAAAAATATTGAGGAATATATGTATTTATAATTGGTTCTATTTGACATGATATGGTTAATGGCTCAGTGGTTGTGTTTAGTATGTGTAACTAGAAGATCCCAAGTTCTATCCTTGGGTGTGCCTAGTTTTTGAATAAATCATTTTCGAAATGGTGCAACTGTTGAATAAAACGAAAAGGCACAATTGTTGGTGTCAAACCTGGGTCATGTGCGATATAGAGGCGCAAGACAACCACTAGACTATTGCGTTATATCTATATACCCTTTCACAATCTGAATAAGCAGAACCAAGAGCTGTACCTCTTTCTCAAGTGACATTATTTTTCTATAAATAGTGACACTTTGGCCAGAATGAAAACACATGAAGTTTTGGAGATTGATATCCACTTTTCTCACCCATTCTCATATTCTAAGTCATCTTATTCTTTTCTAATGCATGAGTGAAGAATAGGAAACATTCTTTTGTAACATACTATTGAAAGATACTTTTGGTGTGATAGTGCAAATCATATTAAGGTTTTCCAAAGTACCCTGAAGGGGATTAGCTGGTTATCTCATTTGCATCCAATTGGTGGGGGAAAATCAAACCTAAAGGCTAGTCTAACAACACGCTTTGGAATTTGTTACATATAATCTTCATCAACAACTTCACTATTAAAGTCTTGCAGCAATTATCACTAACACAAATCCAACAATCATTAGGTTCGATTTTATTTTCAATTAATGGCTGCATCACTCAAAGAAATGGCTTCTAATATTGTGAAGTTGGAGAAATTCGATGGAGGAAACTTTATCCTTTGGCAGAAAAAGATGAAATTCCTTCTTACAACTTTGAATGTGGTATATGTTCTGAACACCACAAGACCGCTAGAGAATGAAGTGGAAACATTAGCAGAAACAAGAGAAAGTCAGAAATGGGACAATTATGACTATATATGCATGTGCCATATTCTCAACGGAATGTCTGACTCCTTATTCGATATATATCAAAATAGCATCTCTACAAAGGAACTATGGGAGAAATTAGAGTCAAGATACATGCAAGAAGATGCTACAAGTAAGAAGTTTCTTGTTTCTCAATTTAATAATTATAAAATGGTTGATAATATATCAGTAATGGAACAAATGCATGAGATCAAAGGTATTCTTAATAACTACAAACAACATCAGATGCACATGATGAAACTATTATTGTATGCTGCATAATAGACAATCTTCCACATTCGTGGAAAGAATTCAAAAATCTATGAGACATAAGAAAAAGGACATATCTCTTGAGTAATTAGGTAATCACCTCCATTTAGAAGAGTATCGTAAACAAGAGGATACTAAAAACAAATTTTCTCATGAAAAGGTCCATGTAATGGAGGAAGGAAAATCAAGCAAATCTTTTAAGAAAAGAAATCAAGATTTTGATAAATCTCACAAAAAACACAATGTTAATGATGAACAACAAAAGAAAAGAAAAGGAAGTTGTTATCATGGTGGAAAATCAGGACACCTTAAAAATAAGTGTACGTTCTTGAAAAGGAAGAACAAATAGAAGAATTTAAGTGCAACAAAAGATAATCTGGTTGTTGTCATTTATGAACTCAACATGATTGAAGATGTTGAATCTTGGTGGATAGACTCTGGTGCTACCCACCATGTGTGCAAAAACAAAGAACTGTTTAAGACCATTGATGAAAAAGATGGAAGTGTTTTGTACATGGGAAATGACTCAACTGTCCAACTCAAGGGAAAAGGAAAAGTGGAGATTGAATTCACTTCTGGAAAAACACTTACTCTTAAAGGTGTATTTTATGTTCCTGAAGTTAGGAAGAACTTGATTTATGTACCTTTACTTAATAAGTTTGGTTTCAAATGTGCATTTGAGGGAGATAAATTTATTCTCTCTAAATGGGGTATGTTTGTAGGGAAGGGTTACCTTTGTGAGAATATGTTCAAATGTAATGTTGTTAGTAACTATAATAATAATATGATTTCTGCTTATATTGTTGAGTCTTGTGATTTATGGCATATGTGAAAAGGAGATATTAACTTTAGAAAATTGAATGATATGATGAAATCAAATTTAATTCTGACTTTTGATAATAATTCAAATTCATGTACTACTTGCATGCTAACTAAAATCACAAGACAACCTTTTAAAAGTGTTAAAAGAAGTTCAAAGGTATTAGATTTAATTAACTTTGATGTATGCGATTTACATGGTTGGCCTACAATTGGTGGTAAAAAGTATTTTGTCACTTTTATTGACGATTACTCTAGATTCTGTTATGTTTATCTAATGCAATCTAAGAATGAAGTTTTAAACAAATTTAAAATATTTAAAGCGCAAGTGTAACTTCAACATGAAACTTTTATTAAGTGTTTTAGAAGTGATAGAGGAGGAGAGTTCTATCATCCTGAGTATTTTGAGTCCACTAGTATTGTGCATCAAACAACTGCACCATATTCTCCACAACAAAATGGAATTGCAGAAAGAAAAAATAGGGTATTAGAACAAATGGTGAATGTCATGTTATCCTATTCTGGTTATATCTAAAGGTTATTGGGGTGAAGCCATGTTAAATGCATGTTATATGCTAAATAGAGTTCCCAATAAAAAGAATAAGATAACCCCATATGAACTCTAGAAGAAAATAAAACTCAATCTTAATTATATAAAATTTTGGGGATGTAGAACAATTGTTAAGGTTCCTGAACCAAAAAGAAAGAAATTGGGAGAAAGAAGAATTGAAAGTGTATTTCTGGGCTATCCTGAAAATAGTAAGGCCTATAGATTCATGGTTGTTGAAACTAATGACTCATATCCTATTAACACAGCGATTGAGTGAAGAGATGCAATTTTTCAAGAAAATAGATTTAACTCAATTCAACATTCCAAGGAAATTGTACGTTCTAGTGTACAAAGTCTAGAAAATAATGTATCTAATAATGATACTTTGACATGTTCAGAACTCAGAAGAAGTAAAAGAGCCAGAAAAGAGAAAAAAAAATATGGCCTAGAATTCTTTATGTTCCTTGTAGAAGGTACAAATGATTCCATTAACAATTAGGACCAATTTTCTACAATTTAGAGAGTGACCCAGATACATATCAAGAGGTAATAAAGTCTTAAGACTCTTCATTTTGGAAAGAAGCCATCCAAGAGGAAATGGACTCAGTTTTGGGGAATAAAACTTGGAAATTAGTAGACCTCCAACCTCGTTCCAAACCAATAGGTTGTAAATGGATCTTTAAGAAGAAAATGAAAGTTGATGGTACCACTGATAAATTCAAAGCTAGACTTGTTGCCAAAGAGTTTACATAAAAAGAAAGTATGGACTACTTTGATACTTATGCACCTATTTCAAGAATTTCATCCATAAGAGTGCTTTTGGCACTAGTTTATATCTATAAGTTTGCAATCCATCAAATGGATGTTAAAACTGTTTTCCTAAATGAAAAGTTAGATGAAGAGGTGTATATGAAATAACCTAAAAGATTTGTTATCAAAGGGCAAGAACATAAAGTGTGTAAATTGACTAAATCTTTATATGGGTTAAAACAAGCAGCCAAACAATGGCACCAAAAGTTTGATAAAGTTTTGTTTTCTAATGGATACAAAATAAATGAATTTGACAAGTGTATTTATAGTAAACTTCATAATGGAAATGATGTTATGATTTGTTTATATGTGGATGATATGTTAATCTTTGGCACCAATTTAGATGAGGAAGAAAAAACTAAAACTTTCTTATCAAAAAATTTTGATATGAAAGATTTAGGTGAAGCAGATGTGATTTTAGGAATTAAAATAATTAGAGATGGAGTAAATATTGGTTTATCCCAATCTCACTACATTGAGAAAGTGCTAAAGAAATTTGATCTATTTAATTGCAAACTTGTTTCTACCCTATTTGATGTTTACAACCACATAAAGAATGCCTTGTGGCACAACTAGTGTAAGACCCATAATTTTAAAGTGTATTTTATGTATTTTTGTGTATTTTGGATTTTGGCTCGGAGGCTTTTAAGCCAAATATAATAATATTTTGGAGTTTATATGATCAAAAAGATATTTTGATGCCGATTAGAATTACTCGTCGATAAATAAATTAAATTAACTGCGATGAATCGTTTACGAAGAATTTAATGCGTTACGGGTGAAATGGTAATTTAACAAATATCTAGATATTTTGAGATATTTGTTAAAAGTAATTAATATATATTTATATATATATATATATATATATATATATAGTTGTTTGGAGGGAAAAAGAAATGAGGTAGAAAAGAAAGAAAAGGAAATAGAAAGAGAGGAAATAGAAAGAAAGGAAAAGCAAAGGAAAGAAAACAGAGAAACTCCTTCTTCTTCCTCTGCCTCGCGAAAACCAACTCCTCCTCCCATTTTCTTCTTCGTTGATTTTGCTTCCTTTTTCTTTCTTTGACTTCAAGAAAAGAAACCCAAGGATTAGTGGGTAAGGGAGCAAGGTTTTCTCAGCTTCATACTTTCTCATTGTTTCGAAAACGAAGAAAAACGGTATTAGGGATTCAAACACAAACCTCCCCGTTTCACCTAGATCAAACGTCC
>NC_021161.2:31915187-31921855 GCF_000331145.2 Cicer arietinum
TTGCGAGCGGAAAATTTACCGGATTTACTCACGGTGCCGTAATCGCACGTTAAAGCTAACGTAAAGGTAAAGGCTCCTTCCAAACTTTTAGTTTGCATTTAGGGACTTATCTGTGGTTGTGTGGAAAAGAATTTTGTTAGGGTTGGAGTATTGATTTGGGGGAAAATGAATCTAAGACTTTATGGGTAAAATCTTAGAGTTAGGTTTTGGTTATATTTGATGGATGTTTCGTGGAAAATGAACTTAACTCATTTGTGTATGATTATGGGTAAATGAAATTTGATGTGTTTGAGTGTTATGTTGTGTTGATTTGTGTTCGTCGTATTTGACGTGTTCTAAGTTAATACCGATGAAATTTGATGTGTTTTGGTGTGGATTGTGAATTGAATTTGATAAAATGTTTTGAGTTGGTTTTGTTGTGAAATTTGAAAACCATTAGAGTTAAACGAGTATTAAAAATGGGGAATCTTTTAATATCTCGGTTTACTTAATGTGTGTTTGTGAAAATCGTTTAAGTTAACTGGATATTAAGAATGGGGAATCTCTTAATATGTTTGTTTACTTAATGTGTGTTTGTTTGTGAAAAATCGTTTTAAGTTAAATGAGTATTAAGAATGGGGAATCTCTTAATATCTTGTTTACTTAATATTCGTTTCGGAAATCGTTTAAGTTAAAAGAGTATTAAGAATGGGGAATCTCTTAATATTTCTGTTTACTTAAAGTTTGTTTTGAAAATCGTTTAAGTCAAAAGAGTATTAAGAATGGGGAATCTCTTAATATCTTGTTTACTTAATATTCGTTTCGGAAATCGTTTAAGTTAAAAGAGTATTAAGAATGGGGAATCTCTTAATATCTTGTTTACTTAATATTCGTTTCGGAAATCGTTTAAGTTAAAAGAGTATTAAGAATGGGGAATCTCTTAATATCTTGTTTACTTAATATTCGTTTCGGAAATCGTTTAAGTTAAAAGAGTATTAAGAATGGGGAATCTCTTAATATCTTGTTTACTTAATATTCGTTTCGGAAATCGTTTAAGTTAAAAGAGTATTAAGAATGGGGAATCTCTTAATATCTTGTTTACTTAATATTCGTTTCGGAAATCGTTTAAGTTAAAAGAGTATTAAGAATGGGGAATCTCTTAATATCTTGTTTACTTAATATTCGTTTCGGAAATCGTTTAAGTTAAAAGAGTATTAAGAATGGGGAATCTCTTAATATCTTGTTTACTTAATATTCGTTTCGGAAATCGTTTAAGTTAAAAGAGTATTAAGAATGGGGAATCTCTTAATATCTTGTTTACTTAATATTCGTTTCGGAAATCGTTTAAGTTAAAAGAGTATTAAGAATGGGGAATCTCTTAATATCTTGTTTACTTAATATTCGTTTCGGAAATCGTTTAAGTTAAAAGAGTATTAAGAATGGGGAATCTCTTAATATCTTGTTTACTTAATATTCGTTTCGGAAATCGTTTAAGTTAAAAGAGTATTAAGAATGGGGAATCTCTTAATATCTTGTTTACTTAATATTCGTTTCGGAAATCGTTTAAGTTAAAAGAGTATTAAGAATGGGGAATCTCTTAATATCTTGTTTACTTAATATTCGTTTCGGAAATCGTTTAAGTTAAAAGAGTATTAAGAATGGGGAATCTCTTAATATCTTGTTTAAATTGTGTTTGTCCGTGAGAGACTGCACAGGTGTTTGTCCGTGAGAGACTACACCCTGTTAAATTGCGAATTGTTGGTTCATTTTGTCTGTGTAGTATCGTGTTATAAGTGTTAAGTGTATGTTTCAGAATTTGGTGATAACATGTTTGATTGCAATACCATTTCGAAACCCATGATGTTGTAGTAATTGTGTTATAAGTGTTAAGTGTTATGTTTTGGAATTTGGTGAAAGCATGTTCGATTGCAATACTATTTCGAAACTCAAGTTGTCGTATTTCGAAATTAACGATGTTGTAGCGATTGCGTTATCAGTGCTAAGTGTTAGGATTTGAGATTAAGTATGATGTTTATCGAAATCCCATTTGTCGTGGTGATTGTGTGGGAATTGCTAAGTGTGATTGTTCGGATTTGTGTGTAAGTGTTGATTGGTTTTGAAACCCTTTAAAAAGCTGATTTTTGCTGAATTTTGCTGTTTTCCTGTTGTTGTCTGATGTGTATTCGAATACAGCAAGCTGTATTCGAATACAGACATGCTGTTTTTGCGACTGACTTACTGTGTAGTCGAATACAGACTGTTGTATTCGAATACAGACATGCTGTTTTGCTACTAACTTGTTGTGTAGTCGAATACAGACTGTTGCATTCGAATACAGACATGCTTTTTTTTCTGTTGAATGCTGAAACAGCCTTGTATTCGAATACAGAGATGCTGTATTCGAATACAACAATGCTGTTTTGTTAAAAACTTCATTTTTCAACCTTGTTTATGCATGTTTGGCATATGGAAACCCTTTTAAGGTGCATGCTTAGTTGAAAGGTTATTTTGTGCATTTAAAACTTAAATGTTATGTGTTATCTGTTAATTTCGGTTGGTGACCCTTTACAATTATTGTGGAAATCTGGGCTTTGCCCTCAGATGAGAGTCAGGACGATCCTACCGGTTCGTACCCTACGGACGGGAATGGAGATGGGAACGCTTGACTGCAGCTACGTTAGGAGGATCTCACGGGGCACGTGGAGATCACTCAGGGTGTATAGTTTTTGGTAGGATGATCAGATTAGGTTGATGTATAGGGACTAGACATCCTTCTTTTTGGGTTGGAGTATTTTAATTTGGAAAACTGTACTTATACTAATATTGTCAGTTTGACATCTTATTTGAATGGGTTCCATGTACCATTTGTTGTTGTGTAAATGCTTTGGATTTATATTTGGAGAAACTTTTCCGCTGCTTGTAAATTATAATGACTCAATTATTTATCCAAAGGCATTTCCTTGTTTACTTCTCTGTTTTAGTTTAATCTCTTTCAAAAAAAAAAAATATACCCTCGCTTTGAAAAACGGGGTGTTACAACTAGATTATTCAAAGGTAATCGGATGCTTGATGTATGCCACAACTTGTACCAGACCTGATATAGCACATGTTGGAGGCAGATTAAGTCGATATACTAGCAATCCAAGTAAAGAACATTGGCAGTCTATTAATAGAGTATTAAAATAGTTGAAATGAACAATTAACTATAGTACAGTCTATAGTGGATATCCTTCAGTTTTGGAAAGATATACAGATGCCAATTGGGTAACTTATGTTGAGGATCATGCTTTCATAAGTGGATGGATCTTCAACCTTGGTGGAGGTGCGGTTTCATGGGGATCAAAGAAACAAACTTGCATTGTCGACTCCACCATTGCTGTAGAGTTCATTGCCCTAGCTGCAGGTAGTAAAGAGGCAGAATGGCTAAAAAATTTGTTGTATGAAATACCAATTTGGCCAAAGTCAATGGCACCGATATCCACACATTGTGATAGTCAATCCACACTATCCAAAGCATATAGTCAAGTATATAATGGAAAATGTAGACATATTGATCTAAGACATAGTGATGACTCTTCATCATATGCATATTTTCCCACTGTTTTAGTCTTATTTATCCTCAATCATCAGTTAAATTAAGGATTTATTTGATACATTTTGTTGATATTTGTTATTTGTGTTAATAAAATGTTTTTTTTTTTTATTTCGTTGATTAAGTAGGAATTTGTCGTAATTTTACATTGCGTTTTGTTTTAGTGCAGTGCTGAATTTTGGTGAAAAATCAACATGACATATGTGGAGTATTTCAGCCATATCTGGAGTTCTAGATGTCCAATTAGTGTCACTCCAAGTTCTAATGAAAGCTACGATCCATATCTACAATTCCCATGAAGACACCGGGACCAAATCCAGACGCAAAAGATGAGAAAAATGCAACATACATCAGACAACAGATGAAATGCGCCTGGAGCGCGTCCTGGAGCGCTTGGAGCGCATTTCTCAGGGTTGGTGTAAGACCCATAATTTTAAAGTACACTTTATGTATTTTATGTGTTTTGGATTTTGGCTCGGAGGCTTTTTAGCCAAAGTTAATAATATTATGGTGTGTATAGGATCAAAAAGTTATTTTGACCCCGTTTAGAATTACTCGTCGATAAATAAATTTAAATTAAGTGCGGTAAATCCTTTTCGGAGAATTTAATGCGTTACGGGTAAAAAGGTGATTTAACAAATATCTAGATATTTTGAGATATATATATATATATATATATATGTTTGCTTGGAGAGAATAGAAAGAAAGGAAATTAGAAGGAAGGAAAAGGAAAAGAAAAGGTTATATAAAGGAAAGAAGGAAATAGAAAGGAAGGAAAAACAAAGAAAGGAAAAAGGAAGGAAGGAAAAAACTGATTTTCCATCTTCTTCCTCTGCCAACCGCGGCCATTTCTCCCTCCTTCTCCCGTTTTCATTTTCGTCGCTTCCCTTTCTTCAAAACTAGTAACCCAAGGTTGGGTGAGAGTTAGAACAAAGGTTTCGCAACTCCACTCTTCCTCTTTGATTCGAAAACGAAGAAAAACGGTATTTGAGATCCAAACACAAACCCCTCCGTTTCTTCTAGATCCAAGCTTCATTTCGCGAAGAGTTAGAAGGGAAAGTTGCTCACTACCACGCCACGGTGCTAGGGGACCAATTTGGAGGCGACGTTGCGAGCGGAGATTTTTACCGGATTTGCTCGCGGTACCGGAAACGCACATTAGAGTTAACGCGAAGGTAAGGGCTCCTTCCAAACTTTTAGTTTGCATCTAGGGCCTTATATGTGGTTGTGTGGAAACGAATTTTGTTAGGATTGGAGTATTATTTTGGGAAAAATGAATTTACCTCACGTATGTAAGATTTTGAATAAATGAAATTTATTATGTTGATGTGTGTTCATCGTATTTGGCGTGTGCATACTTGATGTTTGTTGATTGATGTGTTTTGGTGTGAATTATGAATTGAATGTGAGAATTTGTTTGAGTTTGTTTTGTGTGGAATTTGAAAACCATTAAGTTAAATGAGTATTAAGAATGGGGAATCTCTTAATGTCTTGTTTACTTAATGTGTGTTTGTTTGTGAAAAATCGTTTAAGTTAACTGGGCGTTAAGAATGGGGAATCTCTTAATGTCTCGGTTACTTAATATTTGTTTTTGAAAATCGTTTAAGTTAACTGGGCGTTAAGAATGGGGAATCTCTTAATGTCTCGGTTACTTAATATTTGTTTTTGAAAATCGTTTAAGTTAACTGGGCGTTAAGAATGGGGAATCTCTTAATGTCTCGGTTACTTAATATTTTGTTTTAAAGAAAAATCGTTTAAGTTAACTGGGCGTTAAGAATGGGGAATCTCTTAATGTCTCGGTTACTTAATATTTGTTTTTGAAAATCGTTTAAGTTAACTGGGCGTTAAGAATAGGGAATCTCTTAATGTCTCGGTTACTTAATATTTTGTTTTGAAAATCGTTTAAGTTAACTGGGCGTTAAGAATGGGGAATCTCTTAATGTCTCGGTTACTTAATATTTGTTTTTGAAAATCGTTTAAGTTAACTGGGCGTTAAGAATGGGGAATCTCTTAATGTCTCGGTTACTTAATATTTGTTTTTGAAAATCGTTTAAGTTAACTGGGCGTTAAGAATGGGGAATCTCTTAATGTCTCGGTTACTTAATATTTGTTTTTGAAAATCGTTTAAGTTAACTGGGCGTTAAGAATGGGGAATCTCTTAATGTCTCGGTTACTTAATATTTTGTTTTAAAGAAAAATCGTTTAAGTTAACTGGGCGTTAAGAATGGGGAATCTCTTAATGTCTCGGTTACTTAATATTTTGTTTTAAAGAAAAATCGTTTAAGTTAACTGGGCGTTAAGAATGGGGAATCTCTTAATGTCTCGGTTACTTAATATTTTGTTTTAAAGAAAAATCGTTTAAGTTAACTGGGCGTTAAGAATGGGGAATCTCTTAATGTCTCGGTTACTTAATATTTTGTTTTAAAGAAAAATCGTTTAAGTTAACTGGGCGTTAAGAATGGGGAATCTCTTAATGTCTCGGTTACTTAATATTTTGTTTTAAAGAAAAATCGTTTAAGTTAACTGGGCGTTAAGAATGGGGAATCTCTTAATGTCTCGGTTACTTAATATTTTGTTTTGAAAACCGTTTAAGTTAACTGGACGTTAAGGAGGGGGAACCTCTTAATGCCTCGGTTACTTAATATTTTGTTTTAAAGAAAAATCGTTTAAGTTAACTGGGCGTTAAGAATGGGGAATCTCTTAATGTCTCGGTTACTTAATATTTTGTTTTAAAGAAAAATCGTTTAAGTTAACTGGGCGTTAAGAATGGGGAATCTCTTAATGTCTCGGTTACTTAATATTTTGTTTTAAAGAAAAATCGTTTAAGTTAACTGGGCGTTAAGAATGGGGAATCTCTTAATGTCTCGGTTACTTAATATTTTGTTTTAAAGAAAAATCGTTTAAGTTAACTGGGCGTTAAGAATGGGGAATCTCTTAATGTCTCGGTTACTTAATATTTTGTTTTGAAAACCGTTTAAGTAAACTGGGCGTTAAGAATGGGGAATCTCTTAATGTCTCGGTTACTTAATATTTTGTTTTAAAGAAAAATCGTTTAAGTTAACTGGGCGTTAAGAACGGGGAATCTCTTAATGTCTCG
>NC_021161.2:31926327-31944716 GCF_000331145.2 Cicer arietinum
AAAATATATCTTCTTGGTTCTTTTGTCAATGTCTGAGAATCTCCATAATGAAAAGGTGAAGAAAAAAAAATGGTAGAATAAGGTGGAAATGTATGCCTAACTCCAAGTGGTAAAGCCTACTATCCTAAAATGTCCTACCCTTACCTAAGCCCCATTACAACCCGAAAGTCCTCCAAAAATGTATGTGTTTACTGCATTGTGATTGCTAACTAGAATTTTTTCAAGCCTATGGTAGCGTGATGCATGTTCTAGGATTTGAGTGATAAATTCATAAACCTTTCTAAACACTTGAGAGAAATTTTGGTGAGATTGTGTGAAGAGAGAGTTGAATTTGATGAATGAATGCCAAGGTGTACAAATCTTGTTGTATGTATTTTTGAAAACAACCATAGAGCATGATGAATGTTTTGCAGTAGCAAGAACTTTGAAATTTGAGTTTGATGTAATTTGAGAAATTGAATTTAAGTGTGCATTTAACAGGACCAAATATGAAATTAATTGTTGCTTGGGGACAAGCAATAGATTAAGTTTGGGGTTGTGATGACTCTTCATCATATGCATATTTTCCCACTATTTTAGTCTTATTTATCCTCAATCCCACTGTTTTAGTCTTATTTATCTTCAATCATTAGTTAAATTAAGGATTTATTTGATACATTTTGTTGATTTTTGTTCTTTGAGTTAATAAAATGTTTTTTGTTTTTATTTCGTTGATTAAGTAGGAATTTGTCGTAATTTTACATTGCGTTTTGTTTTAGTGCAGTGCTGAATTTTGGTGAAAAATCAACATGACATATGTGGAGTATTTCAGCCATATCTGGAGTTCTAGATGTCCATTTAGTGTCATTCCAAGTGCTAATGAAAGATACGATCCATATCTACAACTTTCATGAAGACACCTGGACCACATTCAGACGCAAAAGATGAGCAAAATGCAAAATACATCAGACAGCAGATGAAATGCGCTTGGAGCGCGTCCTGGAGCGCTTGGAGCGCATTTCTCAGGATTAGACTCTGCCAACGCGCGCTTGGAGCGCGTTTTTCCGCGCCTGGGGCGCGCGACGCGCACTGGCAACCATAAAAACGCAGATTTTTACTGTTTTATTTATCTTTTTGACTCTTGGGAACTTGGGAGACTTGTGCCCTAGCATAGAAACTCAAAGACGGTCGTTTCTAACGCGATTGAAGCAGTTTTATCAAGAATCATCCATGAATCATTCTTGTAATTCTTCTTTAATCCTTATCTTTTGTATCTCTGTCATGAGTAACTAAACCCTATTTGTTAGGGATGAGTGTAACCAGATGAAACCCTTATTTTTCTGATTTGATTTCTAGTTATATGAATGAGTTTATTGAATTGTTTTTCTCATCTATGTGCTTAATGCTTTTTATTGCTTGATCAACATTAAAATGTTCTACGATTTGTATTTTGAAACGGAAGTGGACTTTACGAATGCTTGAGATAAGAAATTCATGAATTTGTAGTCTAGGGATAGATGCAGGTCATGAAACCAATTAAATTAGTTGCAAAGCAATAATTTACAAGAGAATTTCTATATGGTAATGCTTAATTCTAATCTTAAATCCACTAAGGAATTAGGGGTTACTTTGGAATTAAAGGTTCTGTCACTAAGACATTAGGGCAAGAATAATAAAGAGAATTCGGAAATAATTCAATAAAGGAATTCAGTAACTAGGATCAAATTAGACACCAAGGTTGGATTCGAAGTGAAAGTCATCCCTAACATTTTTCTCAATTTATAAAGTATCAATTTTACTGCTGCTGTCAATTTTAAACATTATTTCAATCAACTTGGGAAACTTTTTGTTCAATTTTAGTAATCAAATATAATTCAATAGTAAAACGCAATCCTTGAGTTTGACACTCGGTACTACCGTTTTATTATTACTTGCAACGATTCAGTACACTTGCTGAAACGATATCACATAGCTATGTAAAGGATTTAATTTTAAATGGAGTAATATCCATAGTGTTTGTAAGAAATGAAAAGAATCTTGCAGGTCCTTTGACGAAAGGTCTGACAAAGGATATGGTATTGAAGACATCATTGGGGATGAGACTCAAGCCCATATCTAATTAATCGTCAATGGTGGAAAATCGACTCACACTTGAGTAACATCAAGTATTGAGTTCAATGATAAAAATATACTATTAGAGTGATTGCAAATACTTGGATATAGATACATCCCAAAGGTTGAAAGTACTTTGATCATAAGTATAAAGTTGGAAGGTTGATTTTTACTCTTAATAGACATATAGCATGAATTTGCTGAAATACATATTATGGGTGTATTTCTGATATAGTCTACCTATGTGAGGATGAAGTGAGTCTTCTTCAAAGAGTTAAATGGCTTGACTCTTAAATTCTCATCCAAAGGGTACATGGCACAAGGCCTTAACAAACATGTCATATTTATAATTCTTTTGATAGTATCGAGATTTCATGTGTAAGTTTTGCACACTTGCTCTAATGAATAACTGGTTCAAAGCTTGTCTACCAATCTATTCGATATGAGTGAAACCCATAGCTTACTAAGTAGTGGTTCAAATCATAAGATAACATTATCTAAAAACATGATATTTCCAAAATTATGGGACTAAGTATATTTTGAAAATTGTAGGAGATTGTGAGATATTTCTAAAATATTGCAGAATATATGTATTTATAATTGGTTCTAATTAACATGATATTGTTAATTCTTAGTGGTTGTGTTTAGCATAAGCAACTAGAAGAACCCAAGTTCTATCCTTACGCGTGCCTTCTTTTTGAATAAATCATTTTTGAAACGATGCAACTGTTGAATAAAATGAAAAGGCACAATTGTTGGTGTCAAACCCGGGTCATGTGCGAGATAGAGGCGAAAGACAACCACCAGACTATTGCAACCATTTAATCAATATGTGAATGTTATATCTATATACCCTTTCACAATATGAATGGCAGAACCAAGAGTTGTAACTCTTTCTCAAGTAACATTATTTTTCTATAAATAGTGTCACTTTGGATAGAATGAAAACACACGAAATTTTGGAGATTACTATCCACTTTTCTCACTCATTCTTATATTCTAAGTCATCTTATTCTTTTCTAATGCATGAGCGAACAATAGGAAACATTCTTTTGTAACATACTATTGAAAGATACTCTTGGTGCGATAGTAAAAATCACATTAAGGTTTTCCAAAGTACCCTGAAGGGGATTTGCTGGTTATCTCATTTGCATCTGATTGGTAGAAGTGAATCGAAGCTAAAGGCTAGTGTAACAACACGCTTTGGAATTTACTACAATAATCTTCATCAATAACTTTCCTATTAAAATCTTGTAGCAATTGTCACCAACATAGATCCAATAGAAAGAGGGTTGAGACCGGATGACCCATTACCTCCTTATCTCTTTATTTCATGTGGTGACGTTGTTTTTGGTCTATTACCCAACAAAATAGGGGAAAATAAGATCCATGGAATCAAAATTGTGAGGGGAGCTCCTTATAATTCACATCTATTTCTGGTAGATGATAGCTTGCATTTTGCTCAAGAAAACGTTAATGATGTTAGAACCAAGTTGGTTAGAAGAAATATGACCCCCACTTATTTTGATGATAACCAAATCATTTTATGGGAACAATTTAAAGCACTAATATTCTGATTAAATGTACAATTCACAGATCAAATGAATTTGTATTATCTTACATTGTATTCTCTAGTGATTGGACTAAGATGAAGAAAAACTAAAATTCCGCTTTCCTTATGTTAAGTATGACTAATGCGAACTGAAATGTGCCTCTGGTGATTCTGAAAAATACAAGCAATGCTCTTATTTGTCTGTATTTGATGATTATAATAAGCATCTAATTGTCTATCTTTGATAAACTTGACAAGAAAGTGATTGTCTTCCTCTGATAATGGCATCAAACATCTAATTGTCTGACTCTTGAAAACAATGTATGCTTTGATGAAAGTCAATACTCTGATGGAACACAATGCTCTGATGATAGTCTATGCTCCGAAGAAGACATAGTTCTTGCGTATCCTCTGATAAACACCCTAAATCCACTTTGCGTCAGCAGGTCTATAAAGAGATATTGATTTTCTTTGAGTAATTTTGATGTTATAATATAATATTTTTTCTTGAATGTTTTGATATACAGTAATGTGTTTAAGATGGCTCTGTGTTGATTACTTATGTGTTCTCCTTACTTATATTATACTATCAACATGATTTTGTAACTCACCTCATTCATTGTTTGTGTGTACGTGTTTGCGAAAATGCATTTCAGGTTGTTAGTTGGTAATCCATATTCTAATATGTGATATCGATGGGGAGTCTTCTATTGTACTTTATCGAGTCTTGAGCTGAAACATATTTTTAGAAAATTATTGACAATCAAGTATTATTTTATAATTAATTATGTCTTTTGACTAGGATGCTAACGATGTATTTTTCAAAAAAGAGTAGTTTACTCTATTTTTTTGTTATAATAAGGGAATCTAATATTATTTTGAGTAGCAATGGTATTTTTGTGAATGTGATACATTAAACTATTATTTTGATATATTTCATTTAAAATAAAATTTGAAAGGAGTTTTACCCTCTTATTTAAGTCATTTTCTCTCCGCTATGAATTTCTCTCTAAAAAGTATTTTAAAAATGCTACTATTAAAGTATTTTGGTGTGAGGTGTCACACAATGGTCAAGTTTTGATGAAGTGTGAGTTGTGTTTGTTGTGTATTATGCTCACTGTCTGATTTTTACCAAATACTATTGTGTTATGTGTTATATGTTTTTCGACGACGATATATGCCTGGTGAAGTGCTTACTACCTAAGTGTTGAAGTTGTTTGACATCTATTGATTGTTGATTAACAATTTTGTGTGGTGTATTTGAAGTCCTTACACGAGTAGCCAATAACTTTTTGAATTGTCTAATTAATTTTCTGACTTTTATTTCATTTATTTATGTGTTGTATTATCTTATTGTTGAAGAATCAAGTTATGTGTAACTTCTTATATATATTATTTTTGTTATTTGAATAAAAATTAAAAAAATAATTAATTTTTTTATTTATTTTTAAAAACCCTTTAGAAAATCGTCATTTGGAACGTGGGCTTCCTTAAGGAAGTCGCCATTCCAAATGGCGACTTATGACTTAGAAAAAAAAAGATATTTTAGTTAATAAATTTGAAAAGAGAGTATTTGAGTAATTTTATTTTTTTAAATAGAATTATTTAAAAAAAATAAAATAAAATAAAATAAAAAAACCCTCAAAATGGTTATCACTATCTGCATATGGTATGAGATAAAAGTTGATGGCATTAGTATATATACATGCCATTCTCTTTGTTTTGAGAATATAGTGATACTAGTCCATTTACTAATATTTACTGACTGGGAAAATATTTTTTGAGATAAATAACATTTTGGGTTCTATTTTGTGAATGATTTTTCTTTTAAATAGTTTCTTTTGGATATAACATGTATAAGATTATTTATCCGCTGTTAGCTCAATTTAAATTCAGAAAAATCTATTAAATTTTAAGGGATTATCGTCTCAGACGATAAATTTTTTAGACAGTATGTCTATACACGTTGGGTTTGTGGATTGTGATTAATAGTACATAAAGAGTTGGTGATGAATGGTGTCGTGACTTATAAAATTGATGACATTATTTGTGACTTACAAACGTCTCCCAACAGAACAAACATATAAATGAATTCCAGTGGAGGAGGATGTCCTCGTTGGGCATACCAATCTTATTCAAGATATGCACTACAAACTTCATTCTAGAGCTGATTCTCATAGTATTATTTAACGTAGCTTTGTTTTTGTTTTTTAATTTTTTTCTTTGTTGTTTTCTTTTTCATTTTCATAAGTTTGGTCCTTGTCCCCAAGTTTTGTTACTTTGGTTTATCTTAATCTACTTTCAAATTATATAAAAATAAAAAATAAAAAAAATAAAGAACTGACAATTAGATTTTAGCTGGTGAGGAAAACTAGAAGCAGTAAGAAAAAGAGGGAGCTTTATTGAATTTCAGAGAGGCAATTTACTGCATAAAAATAGCAACTTCTTGACATAAAAGGTGGAGAAGTTGCATGAGAGTATAAAAGGTGGAGAAGCATCGCGTAGGAATGGGGAGCAGCACACAAATAGATATTGGAAAATTTTTTGAAAAAGAAAAAATTATTATTAATAATAATAGTATTTATTAATAATTATTTATAATAATATTATTAAATTTTAATTTAATTAACAAATATTAATATTATTAAATTAGATGAAATTCGAATTATTATGAATTAATTATGATAAAATAAAAATATTATTATTATTATTATTATTATTATTATTATTTATAATGACAAATTTTTATGGTACTACTATTATAAAGCGCCTATTCTCCTTTTATGATTGTGTTATACGATATTTAAACCATATTATTTAAACTTACCATGAGAGACGGACTCTTGTAAGCCACAAGGGCCAGTCCCCTACAGCTTTTTGAATTTTCACATGCTATACCTATTTAAGTAATGAATGCTACCTAATCTGATAGTAAGTTAATTTTCACTAAGTTGAAATCATTTGTAGCATTTAATAAAATAAAAACTCAATTGTAGCAATTAATTAATTAAATGGTATTAAGTTTTCAATCCACTTGCTACGTGTTCACTTATGGAGCATTTGAGATAATTTTTTTTAAGTTTTTATTTATGAATGAATTGTTTTTATTTTACGAATACTTAACCTTTTCGGTAGCCATAAAATAATAAAATTGATTTAATAAGAAAAAGTAATAAAATTAATTATGCAATCAATAGCTAATTGATACCAATATATAGTGCATTTTATCTTTTTTTTTTTTATTAAAAACTTTTTCAACTTTTTACAATTTAAAGATACAAAACTAAGTTATAAATATTTGTGATATGCAGGAAAGAAGTTCTTTATTTTTTAATATGTTTATAAAGTGTTGCAAATGACAAAATGTTATTATAATTATATTTTATTTTTTATATTTTATTTTTGCTTTAAAACTAAGGAAAGATGTCCTATATTTCGATATATAATTAATATAGTTAATTGATATAAATATTTTTTTCAATATATATTCAATATAATTCTCCACTTAATTAATTAGTTGATATAAGCAAGAATATTTCCTTTTAATATATAAAATATAGTTGGTCACTCTAGGAATCTAACTCTGACTCAACCTTACTTACCACTAATTAAGTTGCACAAAACTGATACCTAGAGACCATATATTGGAAGACTTTAAAGTGTTTGAAGTTAACCTTAGAGAAAAATGTCTCAAACTTGAGAGGAAAAATTCATTCTTTTTTTATGTTGAATAACACTATTTATTATTATTATTATTATTATTATTATTATTATTATTATTATTATTATTATTATTTATATAAAGAAACTAAACTCTTTTATTATGTTATTAGGTGTGAATCTTGTGATTGAAATACCTTCTATTTTAATAAATAAATAAATAAAATTCTATTGTGTTTTAGTTTTACATTCTAATTTTATTTTATATTTTTATTATTTGTCTCAATTAAAGTATCTTATTGTTTTATTTACATGTTTGAAATACCAACCTTTGTATCTTTTAATCAACCAAATACAAATAATTGATAAATCTATATTAAGATTATGATTCTTGTATGATGAAACATAGATACTAATCATTCAACCACTTGGTTCTTTATACTTTCTTTTAATTATATTTTTTATATGATCAATCAAAAAGTTAATTTCGAGATAAGAATATTTCATTAAATGATCAATCTTCGTTAATACTTTTATAAGAGAGATTGATAATTAGGAGGACAAATAAAGATCCATTTAAAATTAGTATTTGAGGTATTAAAATTACAAGTAAAACAATGATCATATATCTTCGTTAGTATTTGTGTTGTTACAGACAATTTAATTCTTCCATTTTTAAAATAATATAAAATTTTATTGGATCTTCGTTAGTAAAACAATTTAATTGTTGTTGTGAATCAATCATAAATTTTCAGTAGTCAAAATAATATAAAATCTTGATTAATTTGACAATTTTTAATTATATATAAATATAATGATACAATAATCTTTTATAATACTACTTAACAAACTCATACATTTATGAATTTTTGACAACGTCACACACAAGACAGCATAATGCAATATTATTTTAAAATTTTAAAATTACTTAACACATAACAAACACCATCATGAAGAGTAATGTATAACACCTCATCACAATTAATAACAATTAATGGCATTCACTAACAAGTAGTAATAGATAGGAGGTATATGGTATCCTAAAATAACTTTAAAATATAAATACAATCATACAATAATCTTTTATACTACTACTTAACAAACTCATACATTTATGAATTTTGGACAACGTTACACACAAAACAACATAATATAATATTATTTTAAAATTACTTAACACATAACAAACACCATCATGAAGAGTAATGTATAACACCTCATCACAATTAATAACAATTAATTAATGGCATTCACTAACAAGTAGTAATAGATAGGAGGTATATGACATTCCTAAAATATTTCATACGATATATGGTATCCTAAATAACTTTAAAACACTTAAAAGCTACGCGTAATACTATGTCACAACATTAATGGACGAATACTCACATCTTTATAGACTTGACTCAATTATTTTATACTCATAAAAGTATTTAATGAAAATTATATTAAAATTGTTTGATAGCTCTCGCGAGTGTTGCCTCCAAACCACATAAGAATTTTCCTTAGAGGATCCTCAAGATCTAACCTCTCTTGAAAACTCACTTGTATCAACCTCCACTATCACACTCTATTTATTGTACTAACCCAAATATTGTAAAGTGTTGGAACATAAGTATGTTATTGTGTGAATTTAAAAATTTGTTCAAGTCCCACAATGGAGAGAAATATTTTTTGTAAATTTAAATGGAAAAAAACTTGTTTTAAAATTCAAGTCCCGCATTGGAAAGAATTTTGTTCGAAGTCCCACTTTGGAAAACTATCATATTTTGAGTAGTTTTCAACTTTGTAAATATTAAAGTCCCACATTGGTTAGAAAACGTATGTGAGTTTGCTTCCATCACTATATAATGAGTTTCAAACTGTTGTGAAAATCACACTAAAGTTGGATGCATTTTCCAACTTTATCTTTTCTCCCTTTTATATTCTGCTCGCCTAATTTTCAAGCCACTTTTGCCCTTTCTTTCTGTCCCTTCGATATTTATGAGCAGTTTTTTACCGTTGTCCCTTTAGTTTTTAGAGCGGTTGTTATGCTATAGTCCCTTCGATTTTTAGGTTTTAGAGCGGTTGCTATCTCGTAGTCCCTTTATTTTTAGAGCGGTTATTATGCCGAAGTCCCTTCGTTTTTTGTCTTTTTGAGCGGTTATTATGTCGTAGTTATGAATGATCATAGTACCATATTGAGAGTGACTTTAATCGCCATATTGAGATTGACTTTAAATGTCCTATTAAGGGTGTAATTCTAGAACGATTTTCTACGGTGTAGTGAAACTCCGATACAGTGAATTTGGGCTGTTTTATCTTGGAGACTTTGTGGTTGATAGTCTGCCTTGTACAATTTGGGCAGTGCCCCGAAACTTCTTAAAGAGAGCGACCTAGTCCGTGATTCAATCCAGTAATATATTCGATGGCATAAATTGTGATTTTTAAATACTTTTCTAAAACTCAAAAATAACAATTTTAAGACGTTTCTTTCTGTCATGTCAACTGAAGAGATTACTGGATTTGGTTATGTTGTCTCTGATTTCAATAAACTGTTTTAGTTTGAAGTAAACATAAAAGGATAAGAAAGCTGGAGAATTAACCCATTGGAGAATAATGATAAGAATTATATTCTTAATGGAATTGTTGATAATCTGTATATCTATTACAGTTCCAGCAATATTGCTAGATATCTTTGAGATACTCTGAATAAGTAAGTTGTGAGCTGCTACCCAGAGTATCAGATGACCGACGTGGAGGCTGACATATCCATAGAGGCACACTCCCGTAAAAATTCAGAAGATAACTGATGAGATCATCTATTAAGGTACATCACTCATGGCATATTTAAATTAAATATTGAAATTTAATATGTCTCTTTATGTTTGAATGTTGAAATCAATAAAATGTATCTTTTTGTATATATGTTGTGTGATTTTAATTTTTAACATGTTATACTCTGTGACGTGAACACATATGATTTCAAAATTAAGTAACTTACGTTTAATTCCAAAGTTATTTTCAAATGACTTTGAAAATTGTGATTTTTATAGTCAAGATAAAATAACAAAGAGTTCACATAAATTTGTAGTTAAAGAATCTGAGTCTTTAGATTTATTACACTTTGATATATGTGAACTTGATGAGACGTTAACAAGAAATGAAAAATAAAAGTGAAACGTTTGACATGTTAAGAATCTTTGTAACTGAAATTGAAAATCAATTTAGTATATAGATTAAGAGGTTCCAAGTATGATTCTAGTTTATTTATGAGTTTTATAAATTGTCTGGAATTATACATGGCATAACTGTACCATAATTACTTGAAGTGAATGGTAAAGTTGAAAGAAAAAAAAAAGGAATATAACTCTTATTGAACTAGTTGTTGCTAGTATGCTTAACTCTAGTGCTTCATCTCATTGGTGTACGGAAAATATATTTTTTATTTGCTATATTTTGAATAGAGTTCTTAAATTTAAAAACAGAACATCTCCTTATGAGATAGGGACGAAAAGACAACAAAACTTGTCTTACTTTCAAACATGGGGTGGTCTGGCTTATGTCAGAATCCCCGATCCTGAGTGAATTAAACTCGCCAGTAGAGCTTATGAATGAGAATTCTTTGGGTATGTGATAAAGAACAAAGTGTATAGGTTTTATAACCTAAATGCGAAAATGATCATAGAATCAAATGATGTTGACTTCTATGAAAATAAATTCCCTTTCAAATGGAGAAATGGTGGGGGCAGTGAATCAAGTCACGTTCTTATATCTATAAGCACCAAACTAGGCGAATCAGAAACTTGAAGAAGTAAGAGAGTCAGAGTTGCCAAAAATTATGGACCTGAATATGTGAACTAAACTTTAGAAGAGGAACCTGCAAATCTTTAAGAAGTTTTGTCATATTTGGATGCAAATTTATTGCAAGAAACAATAAACGATGAAATGGATTTTCTAGAGTCTAACAGGACCTGACATTTTGTAGACTTGTCTCATTATTGCAAATCAACAGGTTGTAAATGAATATTGAAAAAGAAACTAAAACCCAATGGAATTATTGATAAATACAAGACACACCTTGTAGCCAAAGGTTTTAGACAAAGAGAAAATATAAATTTATTCGACACTTTTCCACCGATCACTAGAATAACATCCATTAGGATACTCATATCACTAGAAACTATTCTTAACCTGGTGATAAACCAAATGGATGTTAAAACAATTTTATTAAAAGGTAATTCGGAAGAAGAAATCTATTTGGAACAACTTGAAGGTTTTGTAATTCAAGGACATGAATACAAGGTCTGTATGTTAGATAAATCCTTGTATGGTCTTAAACAAGCTCCTAAGAAATGACATGAAAATTTTGATAATTTTATTATATTGAATAAGTTTAAAGTGAATGAAAGTGACAAATGTATTTACTACAAATTTGAAAATGGCATTTGCACTACCATATGTCTCTATGTAGACGACTTACTCATATTTGATTCAAACTTTGATATGAAAGATCTCGGATAAGCGAATGTAATCATTGGAATCAAGATTACTAGGTCAGAAAATAGAATTTCTTTGGATCAGTATCACTATGTTGAAACCATCCTAAAGAAATATAAATATTTTGACTGTAAACCTGCTTGCACACCATATGATCTAAGTGTAAAACTTTTCAATTACATTGGTGAAGGTGTTAGACAAGTTGAACATACGAGCATCATTGGCAGCCTCAAGTATGCCACTAATTGTACTAGACCCGACATTGCCTACGTCGTGGGACTGTTGTGCAGGTTTACCAGTAGACCTAGTATGGAGCATTGGTACATTATCAAAGATTTCGTACAGTGCTTTAAGGGTATAGTGATATTGATTGGAATATCTTATCAAATGATTCCAAAGCAATCACTATGATTTGGAAATCGAAGAACATACGATATTGGCTCAATCCATTATGGAATCTGAAATGATAGTATTAGCTACCACTAGTGAAGAAGCAAGTTGCTTGAGATGCTTGCTAGTTGAGATCCCTATATGGGAAAACCTATGACAGATGTGTTGATCCACTACAATAGTACCACGGCTATTGGGAAGATTGAGAATCGTTATTACAACGATAAGAGACAACAAAATTCATTGTAAGCACAACATTGTTAGAAAGTTATTTTCTAAATGAGTTGTTATAGTGGATCATGTATGCACTGATGAGAATTTAGCAAATCCTTTTACGAAAAGATTAGCTACAGAGGAAGTCATAAATACATCCAAAATGATGAGACTAATGCCTATAGAGTCACTCATGATGGTAACCTAACTTAAAAGACTGGAGATCCCAAGAATTAGGTTCAATTGGTAATAACAAATCATGAAGTGATATGAGATGAACATGCTAATAGAAGTATGATTCCTGAAGCGATGATAGGATGAGGTAATAGAAACTCTTAATGAGATATATACTCTATGTGGAAGGGGTCCCTAGATACAGGAGTACTCTTGATAGATTCATCTATGTGAATGTGGAAGTGGGGTTGCTTCCTATGGAATTTTGAGGCAGAATTCCTAGAGCGTTCACTATTCTGGGATACACGTGCAAGACCATTAATGCACGGGATTTTCAGAATACACCCTATGAAAAGGTTGTGTGTGGATTTGATGTTAGAGATAGAGTTCAAGACTATGAGTCACTCTTGTTGAATCTGAATCTTACTTACTATACAAAGGTTCAAGTCAAGAGACACCTTTGTTTATGCACGATCTTATAGAAGCGGTTGACGTTATTTCAGAAACAGTTTTTTTAAATTCAAGTGGGGGACTGTTGGAACATAAGTATGTTATTTTGTCAATTTAAAAATTTGTTCAAGCCCCACATTGGAAAGAAATATATTTTGTAAATTTAAATGGAAAGAAACTTGTTTTAAAATTCAAGTCCCTCATTGGAAAGAATTTTGTTTGAAGTCCCACTTTGGAAAACTATCATATTTTGAGTAGTTTTCAACTTTGTAAATATTAAATTCCCACATTGGTTAGAAAACTTATGTGAGATTGCTTCCATCACTATATAATGAGTTTCAAACTATTGTGAAAAGCACACCAAAGTTGGATGCATTTCCCAACTTTCTCTTTTCTCCCTTTTATATTCTACTCGCCTAATTTTTGAGCCATTTCTCCCCTTTCTTTCTGTCCTTTCGATATTTATGAGCGGTTTTGTACCGTTGTCCCTTTGGTTTTTAGAGCGGTTGTTATGCCGAAGTCCATTCGTTTTGTCTTTTTGAGCGGTTATTATGCCGTAGTTTTGAATGGTCTTAATACTATATTGAGATTGACTTTAATCGTCATATTAAGAGTGGCTTTAAATATCATATTGGGGTGTAATTCTAGAACGGTTTTCTACGGTGTAGTGGAACTCTGATACAATAAATATGGGTTGTTTTATCTTTGGGACTTCATTGTTGATAGTCTGTCTTGCACAATTTGGACAGTGCCGCGAAACGTCTTAAATAGAGCGACCTAGTTCGCGACTCAATCCAGTAATGTCTTCGGTGGCATAAATTGTGATTTTTAAATAGTTTTCTAAAACTCAAAAATAACATAAAGCAATATAGGTTATTGACCCTCATTTATCTTCCTAACCTCGTCATCCTATGTTACTCATTAAGGAGAATCATCATCGACATAGGTCAAGTGTTTCATAATTTCATATTTCACGCAACACATATTAACATTTATAATTCACATGATCAAATAACATTGTCATAATGCACAAATAGTCACAATCATTGGAATGAATAGAAGACATCACTTCATGATTCAACCTTACATAGTTAAACACTTAGAGTCACATAGACAACACATGCTTCATAGTAATATAAACAACGACTACCATAAATCAGCCATAATATTCACAATACAACTTAAATTGTATCTAACATATTTTACTCGCTGTTGCGGTCACATAAATAATTAATTAATTTATTTCACTAATTAAGGCTACAACCCAATTTTAGGGTTTTTTTATATAAATATCCCCTTTTTTAATTTTAAATACAAGATTGTCCTAGTTTGTAACAATAATACTAGATTGCCCTACTTTTTAGCCTCAGTTGCAAGTCGCAACCTGGGGATGCGACTTCCTGAAGAAAAAAAATTTCTACTTCACTAGATGGTCGCATCCTGGGGATGCGACCTCCTACTTGGTTATATATATATATTTTTTTTTTGAATTTTGTTATTATTGGGTATATTATATTGGATATATTATATTTATTATTATTAAATATTTAAAAAATAATTATAACATTAAAAAATACAAAATATTATTATAAATAATAAAAATAATTAAGTTAATAATATTATATAACTTTTAATAATTATTATAATAGTAATAATAATAATAATTTTAATAATAATAATAACAAGAAAATTCTATTAATAAAATAAAAATACTTTTATTATTTAATATATTCAATAATGTATTTTAATATTATATATTCTTTGGTTGTTGAATTTTGTTATTTATTATTGGGTATATTATATTGGGTATATTATATTTATTATTATTAAATATTTTAAAAATAATTATAACATTAAAAAATACAAAATATTGTTATAAATAATTAAAATAATTAATTTAATAATATTATACAACTTTTAATAATTATTATAATAAAAAAAGAATAATAATAATAAAAAGAAAATTATATTAATAAAATAAAATATAAATACATTAAATTAAAAGAAAAATGCATTAAAAAAAAGAAAAAATACTACAAATAAAAAAAATACATCAAATAAAAATTAATTATTGTCATCTAAATGACCTCCAGTTCCACATCTACGTGGTCGTCGAACTCGTCTAGCCCTTTGAACAACTTGAGGTTGTTGTGGTTGATCCTCGTTGTAATTTGTTTGTGGATTAGAACCACTACCTGCTTCCGTATAATTTTGAGTTTCGACATTATACATAGAATCAAAAGCCGCATAAGCCGACTCAGGAGTTGTGCAATGAGTACCAAATAAATTATAGAAAATTCCGCTCTCGGTCGGATTAATGGGAGTGGGTATTGTTGGCACTGAAGGAACGTAATATTGAGTCAGTATATCTGCAGCTTCATGAAAATGTTGTGGTGATGATAAAGACGGTGTTTGGTGCATGATATTTTGTTGTGGGATTGATTGAGGCATAGAGTGAACATTAGGATATGTTGAAGGTTGCAAACGTGGATCGCGCATGTATCTTTCCACAGATATGTATAATTTAGTGTGATGCGTGAACCAATTCATATATTCGTTAGTGTGGCGTAAAACACATTCGACGTACTGACCTTGCAATATGTAATTTTGACGTTCATTCCAATGGTGAATCTCATCTTTCCAAACCACACTCCAATTATCATCAATGCCACGTCTCATGTTGATCTCATGGTAGAGCGTCATATCTTCTGGAGGTTGCGGATTTGTTGATGAAAGCCGAACTGAAGCGCGATTCTATCTGCATGATGTTTTTCGACGATATGATAGCAGTGCAGATAGGTACATGCAGCCCAAATGTTGATCTCTTGTTCAGGTACCTCGTGTTGGAATCCGAGATACGGTCTCCAACGAAACTGGATGTTAAAAAAACAGGCTAAAGTGAATATTAAGAGATATAAAAAAAAATTAAAAGTGCAACTACATGAGAATGAATATATTACTTCTTGAACCATCATATGATCGATTGTATTCTGGTATCCTTCTATATCGTTGTGAGGAACTTTAGTGAAATTTAAACCCCCGGAATTAAATCTGTCGAATATATAAAAAATAAAAATATAATAAAATTAGTAATACGTAAATAATAAGTTTTAAAAAATAAAAATATATAAAAATTATGTGCAATAGTTACCTTTGTGCAAGTGGAAATATCCATGCACTTGGTGCATCTGGAGCAACACAACTCAAACGATACCATGCCCAGTTTTGCAACAACAATGCACATCCTCCCATTGACATTACGTTGGGTTTCGTAGCAAGGCATAATTCTCTATAGAGTGTTGCTAAAACTGCCGAACCCCAACTATAGTGGGATGCTTTATTTAAATCGCCCAAGAGTGAAAGATATTTTAAATGTACACGATTATTGGATTTGTCTGGCATCAACAATCCTCCAATCATACGTAATATATAGGCTCGACATGATGCTTGTTTTTCTAATTCGGATGCCTTTTCACCGACATTATCAAAAGTATCTTTGAACCATTTTAATTTAATAGAATTATCTTTTGTTGCTCTCTCAGGTGGGATAACTCCTAAATATTCTTGACAAACATCTTTAATGTTCACAAAATTTGAACCGCTAACAGGAATACCAGACACATTTAATCCTAAAATATAGTATACGTCTTCTAAAGTTATTGTGCACTCACCTACCGGGAGATGAAAAGTATGAGTTTCTGGTCTCCACCTTTCAACCATAGCAGTAATCAAACCGACATCGATCTTGTAGTTTCCTAGTTTGATCACTTCACCAAATCCAGCTTGTTGCAAATACGGTAATATGGCTTGGTTCGGTTTTTTATTGGCATGACCATGACATTTTAGTTTATCCTTCGAGGGATTCTGAAATTAATAATATAAAAAATATTATATATATATAAGACATTAATATAAAATATAAAATTAATAATATATAAAATATTCTATATATAAGACATTAATAAAAAGTATAAAATATAAAATTAACAATATATAAATTAATAATATATAAAATATTCTATATATAACACATTAATATAAAATATAAAATTAATAATATATAAGAAATTAACATAAAATACTTACAAATGCTTGAATGTATCGACTTTCAACTCTATGATTTTTGGATAATTCCATGAGTAAAGTTGAAGAAAATGTGTTTGAGAAATCGGAGAAAGTGTGTTTGAGAAGTTGGAGATAGTGATTTTTAGATTAAGATAGAGGAAGTGTGTTTGATGATGTTGGTTGATGTAGGTTTGGGGTGTTTATATAGGAAATCGCATGGCCAGAAAGCGATCTCAGATTCAGCCACGTGGGAGGTCGCATCCCCACAGTGCGAACCCTTCAGGAGGTCGCATGGCTAGGATACGACTTCTTTGAGAGGTCGCAGGGCCAGACAACGATCCCCTGTTGATGAATCCCAGCCGCTCATTTCTTTTAATCGATGGTTGTGGATGCTTGATGATGAATCCTCGTACTTTTAGTTGGACCAATCAAATTGATCTATTCAATCTTTAATCTTGACCATCCAAATTCATTTATCAATGGTTGTGGTTTAGTAGAAAAATATCAATCCTCGTACTTTTAGTTGGACCAATCAAATTGATCTATTCAATCTTTAATCTTGACCATCCAAATTTATTTATCAACGGTTGTGGTTTAGTAGAAAAATATCAATCCTCGTACTTTTAGGTGGACCAATCATATTGATCTATTCAATCTTTAATCTTGACCATCCAAATTTATTTATCAACGATTGTGGTTTAGTAGAAAAATATCAATCGTCATACTTTTAGTTGGAACAATCAAATTGATCTATTCAATCATACTAACTTCTATAAATAGAAAACTAGATCACACTATATCACCACACTTTCTATCTCATCATACCTTCTATCTCATCATACCTTCTATCTCATCATACCTTCTATTTCATCATAATCATGGCTTCTCAACAAGTCATTTGTATTGTTTATTACAATGGTTCAATTGTCGATGGAGTTGAAGGGAAAACATTTGTAAGTGATTACAAAAAGGCGTTCAAAGTACATTCTAGCAGCAACCTTGCTCGTCTAAAGAATGTCATTAAGAAAAAGTTGCAGTTCGACGACAACGTGACGATAACTGATATAGTTTATCGACACCTTGTCTTCTTTGGTGAGAATACAACCAGTTTTGAATTAATGAAGGTTTGTGATGACGAAGATGTTCAACTCATGTTTGATGTTTATGCACAATGGTCACAACTTGGCACCATTGAGTTATCCATTACATTTGAAAGTGGTCTTACTTCAACAAATCAACCATCAACCTCAAACATGCCTAATCCCAACTATATCCCATCACAACACTATGAACCATACTCTAGCCAACATCAACC
>NC_021161.2:31944917-31949380 GCF_000331145.2 Cicer arietinum
ATGAACAAACTCAACATGTCCACAATGTCTCCCAACAACTTTATCACGAATCTCTCCCAACAAGTACACAATGTGATCTTCCACTTAGTGTCCATTATAATATCAATGAGGAAGAATTAGGTGATTATATGAAGATGATGAAACATACTTCGATGAATCATCTGGTGATTCTGACGACGATGATGTTGATGAAGATATGGAAGCAGAAGATCAACTTATCCCACCTGTATTCAATCCACCATTCCACATGAAAAACATCAATCTATCCACCGCAAACCAACCAACTGAATTTGATCACATGTTCATTGACGAAGTCCCAAATTTAGGTGGAACTCTTGAAGTTGGAATGGAGTTTCAGAACAAGGATGAATGTGTACAAGCAATCAAGCGTTATCATCTCCCAACAACTTAGCCCTTATCAACCCGACGTACATTCTCCATCACAACACTATCAACCATACTCTAGCCAAAATGAACAAACTCAACATGTCCACAATGTCTCCCAACAACTTTATCACGAATCTCTCCCAACAAGTCCACAATGTGATCTTCCACTTAGTGTCCATTATAATATCAATGAGGAAGAATTAGGTGATTATAGTGAAGATGATGAAACATACTTCGATGAATCATCTGGTGATTCTGACGATGATGATATTGATGAAGATATGGAAGCAGAAGATCAACTTATCCCACCTGTATTCGATCCACCATTCCACATGAAGAACATAAATCTCTCCACCGCAAACCAACCAACTGAATTTGATCACATGTTCATTGACGAAGTCCCAAATTTAGGTGGAACTCTTGAAGTTGGAATGAAGTTTCAGAGCAAGGATGAATGTGTACATGCAATCAAGCGTTATCATCTAAAACAATCATTGAACTTTGTGGTGCAAAAATCAGATCTAGAAAGGTACGTTATTATTTGTTCACATCCAAATTGTTTGTTTAGATGTAGAGCTTCAAAACGCAAAAAAAATGAATTGTGGGTGATTGGGAAATTGAATGCGCCTCATACATGCACAAATTCTGCACTACCACAAGATCATACAAAACTCGATTCTAACATGATATGTGCAAGTATAATGCAAGTTATGAGGATAGACCCTTCAATCAAAGTGAATGTCATTATTGCTCAGATTCAGGCTTTGTATAACTACACAATTAGTTATAGAAAAGCTTGGTTGGGAAAAAATAAGGCAATCGAACAAATTTATGGCAATTGGGAAGAGTCTTACAATCAACTTCCACGATGGTTATTAGTTATGCAAACGTTTGCTCCAGGAACCATTATTAAAATGGAAACAATCCCAGCTTATAATGAACATGGTTTGATAAATGGGACGACAATCTTTCATAGACTATTTTGGGCTTACGTTCCATGCATAACTGCGTTTAAATTTTGCAAACCAATTGTACAAGTTGATGGAACTTGGTTATACGGCAAGTATAAGGGAACTCTATTGGTAGCAGTTGCACAGGATGGGAACGACAATATCATTCCAATTGCTTATGCTCTTGTGGAAGGTGAGACAAAAGAGGCTTGGAGTTTCTTTTTGAGAAATTTGAGATCACACGTCACTCCACAAGCCAACATTTGTTTGATTTCAGATAGACACGAATCTATCAAAAGTGCTTACAATAATCTGAATAATGGGTGGCAACATCCTCCGTCAAAGCATGTGTTTTGCGTCCGACATATTTCACAAAATTTTGCAAGGGAATTTAAGGATAATGCTTTGAAGAACAAGGTTATTTCTATGGGTAATACTTTAATTCTTACTTCTTATCATTAATTAAAAATTAAATTATGAAGTTTTATAATTAGTGTAATAATGCATTGTCTGCTGTTTCAATACAGGTTACTCAATCAATTAGTCTACATATCGATACTACCGCAGAGAAATTGGCATCGTAAACCTAGAAGCTTTGAAATGGTTAGACAATATACCGCAACAAGATTGGATTCAAGCATTTGATGGAGGTAGCCGTTAGGGTCAGATGACCACCAACCTTGTGGAGTCGATGAACGCAGTATTAAAAGAACCACGCAACCTTCCCATCACTGCTTTGGTTCAATCAACATATTATAAACAGGTACACTATTTCCAACCATGGCAAAACAACACGCATCAATTTTAGCTTCTGGTCAGATATACACAGAAAAATGCATGACTTTTATGAAATCGGAAATACGTAAATCAAATAGTCATAGAGTCGATAGTTTTGATCGAAGCAACCACACTTTCATGGTCCACGAGACAATAGTTCCAAAAGAAGGGCGACCAATTGGTCATTTCATTTTCAGTATAAATCTTCCTAACAAGTGGTGCGGTTGTGGAAAATATCAAGCTAAACATATGCCTTGTTCACATGTGATAGCATCATGTTCTAATTATTTTTAAAATATTTAATAATAATAAATATAATATATTCAATATAATATACCCAATAATATATCCAATAATAACAAAATTCAACAAAAAAAAAAAAATAACCAAGTAGGAGGTTGCATCCCCAGGATGCAACCATCTAGTGAAGTAGAAATTTTTTTTCTTCAGGAAGTTGTTGTAGCTAAATATCACTAGAAGGGGGGGTTGAATAGGGATTTTGCTGTTAAAAACAATTTTTAAGTGTTTTAAAAACTATCCTCTTGCAGAGGATGGCTAGCTCGAGGATGGGATTTTTAAATCGTTAGATCTAAGCTGAGTAAAAGAGTAGGAGCAGAATATGAGGGACACACACACAATTTTATACTGGTTCACCCAATGATGGCTACGTCCAGTCCTCACACCCTTGTGAGATTTCACTAACTTTCAAAACAGATCAATCCTCAACCCGAGGATGATTACAACCGTGTATTATCAAGCTTCACCAAGCTTACAATCAATTTCCAACTATTTCCTAGCTTCACTCACTAGGAAATTACAAAGTAGAATGAGAGTGATTGATACTTAATACTTTCTCAAAAGATATACAAAGATATAGTGTAGGATCAAAGAAAGTAATAAGGGAGGATGTGATTTGCTTCTTGAAAGCTTTAAGATGCTTGATCTTTTTATGCAAGTGTGTTGTGTGTCTTCCAATGGAGAGCTTGTATGCATTTTATAGAGATCCAAGCCCTTGATGACCGTTGGAGCTCATTTTCAAAGGATCCAAGGTTTTCATCAAAATTACAGAACTGCCACTCAGCTTGTTAGGCTTAGGCAGAACCATCCTCTTGCAGCATAGTCTTTGATCTTGACATGTCCTTCCTTTTTCACTTTAATCAGAGTGCAAGGCTGTTTCTGAGCTGCATTTTTCGAAGTCTTTAAGGTCTAGGTTGGCTTCAACTTTTGAGGTGATGTGGACAAGAGAGAAAAAGCCACTTTATGACATAGGACTGTCATACTCAGTCCGAGGATCAGATCTGGCAGCAACATGTGATCTTCCATTTTTGGCTTGTTTCAAGTTGCCTTTTGCTAACTTGACTTCCTTATGAATAAAAACGTGCAAGCCCATTTAATGATCAGATTTTGACATTTGCACATGCTTGATAGGTTGCTTTCACTTTTGCTAGCCTTTCCTTTACATACTAGATCTAGCCATATTCACCTTTTTCTTTTGACCTTTTGACTCTAGCTTTGAATGCTTTGTTTATTCATTTTTGACATTGATATACAATTGAATAAACACAATATTCTGGTGAGAAATCAGATTGTCCAGATCTGGAGATATTGCAGCAATTTCCATCCTCGCGCATGCAGCAATTTCCATCCTCGCGCATGCAGCAATTTCCATCCTCGCGCATGCAGCAATTTCCATCCTCGCGCATGCAGCAATTTCCATCCTCGCGCATGCAGCAATTTCCATCCTCGCGCATGCAGCAATTTCCATCCTCGCGCATGCAGCAATTTCCATCCTCGCGCATGCAGCAATTTCCATCCTCGCGCATGCAGCAATTTCCATCCTCGCGATGGTTTTCCATCCTCACGAGGGTTTTCCATCCTCACGAGGGTTTTCCATCCTCACGAGGGTTTTCCATCCTCACGAGGGTTTTCCATCCTCAGGCCAGAATTACTTTTTCCTTCTTTTTGCCTTAATGATTAATGACCTATTAACTTAAATGAATACACTCAAGAGCACATGTTAGTCATTAACCACAATCATAATCTCTTAAGTAATTTTGTTATCATTAAAATCATTTGAGAGATTTTGTCTCAACAATCTCCCCCTTTTTGATGATGACAAAATTCTTTAGATTATGATTTTAAATAAGACAAAGATAAAATGTTTATGCTCCCCCTCAATTATATGTGTAATAATTTTTAAAACTAAAAATCATTACTCCCCCTAAATGTATGCCAAAGTGTTGAAATAACATGATTCTAATCATACAAATGACATCATGATAATTAGATAATAATTTAAAGATTTGTTCAACAAAGCATAAACATGGGTTCATAAGCAACACAACAATA
>NC_021161.2:31957002-31965605 GCF_000331145.2 Cicer arietinum
AGTCTTTAAGGTCTAGGTTGGCTTCATCTTTTGAGGTGATGTGGACATGAGAGAAAAAGCCACTTTATGACATAGGGCTCTCATACTCAGTCCGAGGATCAGATCTGGCAGCAACATGTGATCTTCCATTTTTGGCTTGTTTCAAGTTGCCTTTTGCTAACTTGACTTCCTTATGAATAAAAACGTGCAAGCCCATTTAATGATCAGATTTTGACATTTGCACATGCTTGATAGGTTGCTTTCACTTTTGCTAGCCTTTCCTTTACATACTAGATGTAGCCATATTCACCTTTTTCTTTTGACCTTTTGACTCTAGCTTTGAATGCTTTGTTTATTCATTTTTGACATTGATATACAATTGAATAAACACAATATTCTGGTGAGAAATCAGATTGTCCAGATCTGGAGATATTGCAGCAATTTCCATCCTCGCGTATGCAGCAATTTCCATCCTCACGATGGTTTTCCATCCTCACGAGGGTTTTCCATCCTCAGGCCAGAATTACTTTTTCCTTCTTTTTGCCTTAATGATTAATGACCTATTAACTTAAATGAATACACTCAAGAGCACATGTTAGTCATTAACCACAATCATAATCTCTTAAGTAATTTTGTTATCATTAAAATCATTTGAGAGATTTTGTCTCAACAGAAGTCACATCCCCAGGTTGCGACTTGCAACTGGGGCTAAAAAGTAGGACAATCTGATATTATTGTTACAAACTAGGAAAATCTAATATTTAAAATTAAAAAAGAGGATATTTATATAAAAAAAACCCAATTTTACATATCTTCGCACAACGAGGGCATCATATCGTGACATGAAACAGGTTTCGCAATGCAAACCCCTTTCTTCACATTGCAAAAAAAATCTAAATACACTACTTAGTTATAAACCTTACATAAATCCTTTGAGTTCAACACATCCTAGTTCATTAATACATCTCAACATATGATACCAAATAAATTCGAATATGATCATACGAAATGTGGTATTACATATTATTATGTATGTTTCTTGGCACCATCTCTAAGAGAAATTTGGGCAATTGTGGCTTTAGTGGTATTCTCTATATTGGGTCACAATTTGAGTGATATCATCTCCTAGGATTCTATGAGTGCTTTGTATCTTATTTGCGTGTATCATCCAGAATATTATTAAAGAGTTCATTGCTTCAACTCCGATATACTCTTCCCAAAGAAAATCAATGTTGACTATTTTATTAAATTATGTTTGTAGACTAAAACTGGGGAGAAATAAAATGGGGAGACGAGACTACTTTTGCGATTCAACTAAAATAGGAAGACCAAAACTGCAATTAAGCCTAAACTAATTAACAACACTTAACCCTAATTATTACCTTAGAAAATTATGTTAGTAAAAAAAGTTATTTTCCAAATAAACTTAAGTACTTCTTTTAGACATGTGCAATCAACCAGTATTTTAAAAGATTCATGCAATAATTTGTTTTAAGGTAATATACATATTTTTTGAAAATAACAACTACAGATAATCTCATAATAATTAAGAAATAAAATAAATAATTTAATAAATATAATGCTTGTACTAAATTATCTCTAATAATGATGAGAGTATTATCACTATCATTAAAAAGAGAAAGAGTATTATGACTATCATAAATATAAAGATTAACTTTAAATTATATACAGTGAGGGAAAATACTTTATATGACTATCTTTTAACTTACTTTTATGTAATAATTTAATTAATTATTATTTTTTCTTTCTATTTAGTAATAATTTGATTATTTATATCTTAAAAAGTAAGTAATGTAATAATTTTTTTTTATAGAATATCAGCAAAATTTTCAAAATCTTCAAAAAAAATCTATTAAATTAATTACTATCTTCAACATAATCCAAATTTTCATCAAATTCATTATTCAAATCTTCAAATAAACTCATTTTTTCATCAACAACAAATTCATCAAATAAAGATGAAGATATGGGTTTTTTGAAATTGGTAATAAATTCTATGGATTTCGTTTGAAGATTTTGATTAATTTTCTAAATTTATGAAGAAAAAAAATATTATTAACATTTAAGACATAAAAAATTATATTGTTATTTAAAATTAAATAAAAAACTAAATCTAAAAAAACACTGAATTATTATCTAAAGTTAAATTAAAAATGGGAGCTATTTTGTATTAACAAATACTAAACAAAAATTTAGAAATTATAATGTTGTCCATTGTGTATCGAAACGAGGTAACATTCAAATTATAATACCTTCTATACTTTGTTTTCATATTTTAAAATATTTTATGTTTTATCATTTTTAATAAAAGATTTAATAACTTTATATATATATATATAAAAAAATAAAATTATTCAATAATTTTTTATAAAAGGGACATTTAATTTCATTATAGAAAAAAATCCGTTGAAAAATTATAAATTATACAATAAAAATAAATAAATAAATAAATAAAAACTAGTTGGTAGTTGCCCTCAATTTTGTCCTAAATACACACAAAAATTATTTAAAAGTGAAATTAGCATAACAACTTAATTTTCCATTAAATACTTAAAATATCAATGCTTTTTGTCTTAAAAATATCATTTAATATGAACTTTTAATATTTTACAACAGACAATTAATTTTAATATGAAAAAAGACAATTAATTACTACTGGTAAAATATTAATATTAATAAAAAGGACAATTAAAAGAAAAGATAGTTAAGTACTACTATAATTAATTAATTATCCTTAAAGAAATGCATAATTAATTAATTATTGTAGTTAAAAGTACTAATAGTTAAAATTTTATTAAGTCATTAATTAATTTAAAAAATAAATTTGATAAACAATTACGGAAAAAAGGCAAAAATACATCTTTAATTTTTTATTTTATTTTAGCCAAATATTCATTTAAATTTTTAAGTTTTTTTTCCTTTATCAATTGATTACTTAAATTACATTTATTTGCATCATTAATTTTTAAATTATATTAGATCATTCCAACAATTCTTTAAATTTATAAATTTTCACCAATTATTATAATAAAATGTTACGATTTAATTGAACAATGTGATTCTCTAAACTACTTTATAATTAAATATAATTATGTAAATAAATATTTATTATCTTATTTTTAAAGTTATATGTGTCTTTAAATTGTTGTTATTACTTTATTTTTAAAATGATACGTGTCTTTAAATTATTGTAGAAAAAAAATATAACCTATTTACAATATTTAATAAATGTTTTATGAAATATGAATATGAATGATGTTACACTACAACATTTGGTAGAATTTTCAATTATCGGAAGTTTAATTAAATTAATTATTGTTAAAATTAAAATAAATTATTAACAATATAAATATAATATAATTTAAAGATTCAAATCAAAATAAAATTAATTAAAGAAAATTGATTTAAAGTTAAAACACTACAAATGCATTTTTTGAAAGAAGAAAAACAATTTTTTGAAAGAAAAAAAAAACAATTTTTATAAAGAGACCAAGGAAAGTTAAAGAAGAACATATTCAATAGAAGAAAAAAATAAAAAGAACACATTCAATAGACAAAAAAAAAATATAACACATTCATGTTGTTCAGTTTCCTCTCGAAGTTACAAATAGAACCATATATTTAATAAAAAAAATAAAAAATAGATCCATATATATGTGTTGCACATGCAAGTTAATTCAATTCAATTCATTCTATTTCTCTATTCCCTCTTTTCGATTCCAAACAAACAACCACCTCTCTCTGTGTCTCTCTGTAGTTAGTATATGTGTGACCACATTCAAAATCAAACACACAAACACAACCTTAACCACCCCAATTTCACTCACTCTTCTTTCTCACTTTTTTTTTCATTTTCAAAAGCTTCGCATTTTTCTCCACCAATGTTCGCATAATTCACGTCGTGATATGCGTTTATCGTTTCATCTGAGGTTAGATTCTGTCCACCTTTTGACTTACGTAACAATTAATTCTTATTCGCGTGTTTTGTTAACTTATTATTTTATTTTCTTATTTATTTATCCTAGAAACATTCCTTAAAAATGTATTGTTTGTTATTTCCGTTTTTTTATCCCTTAAAAAGTGCTTCAGTTTGTTGAGGAGATTTAGTATTTATAAACTAAGCAATGTGAGACACCATTTGATATGAAAAAAAATATTTAACTGGGAGTTTTGTATTGGTGTGCTTTTGGAGTTTGTTCAATTTTGATTTGGGATATACTATTTGCTTATCTGATATCTGATATCCGATTTGCTTATCTGATAATTGAGTAGGTGAAAAAACGTAAGTGGCTGTTGAGTGCAAAGGAATAGCTATAAGAAGATTGAATTAAAAGAATTTAGAACAGGTTTCATATTGTAAGATGGCAATATTTAGGTGCTTCTCTATTTTGAATGAAAAGAAGGTGAAAAACAAGGTAAGAGTGAATTTGATTTGGATATAGTCCTCTGTTTTTGTGTGGTTCTTTTTATATTTGTGATTAACTCTATCTTGGTTGCTTCTTTAGGTGGGGAAAGAAAGATGTTCAAGAGAGAATTTTGATACTCTACTTGCCAAACTACATCACTCAGCATCATCAGAGAAGCATGATTTGAAACCAACCACTTTGGATCTTACTGTAAAAAATGATTCGCAGAAAAACTCGAGGCGCAACGTGAGGGTTATGATGATGAGTCTTGAGAGCCCCGTGAAGGTTGAAGTGCCAGAAGTTTATAAAACTGGAGATGAGAATGAGAATAAGAATGAAAATGAAAATTCGCTCTCAATTAAGAGGGAACTTTCAAATTTTGATCTTCAATTCCATGAAGCTGTTGGAAGCAAAGGAAGGTATGATCCAACAGCTGATGAATTGGAAGATCAAAGCCATAGGTACAGCCGAAAGAGCAATGATACAATCGACACAGGACATGTTAGTGATCCAGGTATTGGGAGGACTGATTTCTTGGCTTCTCCAAACCTCAAGCGATCGTGCTCTAACCTTGAAACTAGGAATATTGAGAGGCAGGTAACTCAATATTTGCGTCCTTCAAAGCCTCAGTCTTTTGAAGACTTTCGCGAATTATCAGGAAACCCAATGGTTAATCTCAAGCGGTCTAGGTCTGCGAGGAGTCACTGCAGTGCTGATAGAGTGATGATGACAAGGCATTCTTCAAGTCAAGTACTCCCGTCTGGTAGTAAAAAATTATGGTGGAAGTTATTCCTTTTGAGCAACAGGAATATACATAGAAAATTCTCTAAAAAACCAAAACTAGTTCCTGCTATTAGTTCCTTAAGCAATCAATTCGATTACTCTTCAAACACGGTTGAACTGAAACAAAGCAAGGCACTGAGACATGTGCAATCGTCTTCTTCAACTACGGCTCATTACCTTAACAGAATCACTGAAGATGATGATGATCAAAGAGAGAGCAGGTTTCAAAATGAAAATTCCGGATTTTGGCGTCAAAAACAATGGTTTGCTCTCTCAACAGAAGCGTCGTCTTCTTTTTCCAGGGTGCATGCATGGGTCAGAGATCTTGAAATTCAGGAACCGGTTCCTGAGGATGATTTTCTTGATGATAATGCCAGAAGCGTTGCCTTCCCACCTTCTCCTAATGCTGGTATATCAATGATAAAAAACACATCTCAGTTGACTCGTTCAAAGTCCAATCTTTCGATGGATATTTTGAAAGCCAATAGTATGGTTCAGTCTATACATCCGGCTTCATCTGTTGCTCACATGTCCGGTGTTGGTATAAAAGCCATCCCCGTAATTTCACACTTTTCCAATCTCCGCTATGTCAATTTGTCCAGCAACTTCATAGGTACGGTTTCACTTTAACTTAGTTTCTATTGTTTGTTGTTTTCAAAGTTCAATTCGACATTAACTATTATTTTGTCAATAATACCTTTAATTATTTATTGTAAAAAGAAAAATAGCTGGAATAAGATAATAAATAGTTAAGCTTATTGTTGAAAAAAGTCATAATTTTATCATAAGTAACAACTAACTCAATTTATTGAATCACTTCTTTATTATTGTTCTGCAGTTAGCATCTCACCAGGATGTCTACCAAAGAGTGTTCAAACACTTATTTTATCAAAAAACAAGATTACCACCCTTGACGGCCTCAAAGAATTGACCCGGTTGCGTGTGCTTGATCTAAGTTACAACTGTATTTCAAGAATTGGACAAGGTTAGTGTCTATATTAACTATGCTCATTTCAAATTTGTTGTTCCTCATTAAAATTTGTTATCTGCATTACAATTATTCACTAAGTGATTTATCAGGTTTGTCAAGTTGTACACTTATCAAAGAGTTATATCTTTCTCGTAACAAGATAAGTGATGTGGAAGGGCTTCATAGACTGTTCAAGCTAACAGTTCTCGACATGAGCTTCAACAAGATCACAACCACAAAAGCAATAGGACAGTTAGTGGCTAACTACAACTCACTCCAAGCCCTTAATATACTTGGAAATCCTATTCAGAGAAACGTAAGCGATGAACAACTAAACAAAATTGTATCGGGTCTCCTTCCAAAGTTGGTGTACTTAAATAAAAAAACCCTCAAAAACTCAATGGACGCGGGAACTATTGAGTGACGGTGTTGCCAAAGCTGCACTTGGAAACAAGCGTACGTCTGGAAAAAGATCTGCAAATAGATTAGGCCATGGAGGATCAAGTTCTAGCAGAGTGCATAGAAGCAGTAGGAACCGTACAAGGAGGTGAAATTAAGGTTTATAGTTGCTTGTAAAAGGAATAACTCATTAGAGATTAGTTCGTTTTAGTCTTTACAATGTCTCATTTGTTTATACAGTAAGAGAACATTATTGTGCATATTATACGTTGAATGTTTCTTAGTTTGCTAAGTGTTGAAGTGATTGGGTACATGTCTGTTTCTGTAGTCCTTGAAGTTGTAGTCCACTGGCGTAGTCCAGTAATATGAGTTGAGGCGCAGAAGCAATATTAGGTAGAAGACCGGAGTTCAATTGTTAACAATGATAACATAATGAGGAAGATGAAAAGAGGAAGAAAACATAGAACCAAAAGAACAACAACCTTAATGTGATAGGGTTACAATAAGTATATATACAAGAGAATAGAAATGTCTAAAATACCCTTACTACTAATATATAATAATATTATCTAATATCTTCCCTCAAACTCACGATGCATTAACATAAAACATCGAGAGTTTGTCAACCAAAAAACAAAAACGTTTAAGGGAATGCATTTTTGTGAATAAATTAACAATCTGTAAGGAAGATGAGACAAACAGGAGAGTAATGGTTCCATGCTGAAGATGATGACGAGTAAGATGACAATCAATCTCAATGTGTTTGGTGCGTTCATGAAAGACTGAGTTATGAGCAATTTGAATAGCACTCTTTTTACTGCAGTGCATCAGAGTTGGATCAGAAAGAGAGATAACCATATCATATAGAAGCCAACGCAACCAAATTATTTCAACAGTAGTGGATGCCATAGCACGATACTCAGTTTATGTAGAAGAGCGAGATACAATGTCTTGTTTCTTACTCTTCCAAGAAATTAGAGAGTGTCCAAGAAATATATAAAATCATGTGGTGGACTTACCATCAGTGGTGTCAGCAGCCCAATCAGCATCAGAATAAGCACGTAAGTCGAATGAGGACAACAACGAAAAAGGAAGGCTTTGAAATTGAGTTCCTTGTAGATAACGAAGAATACAAAGAACAACTGCCCAATGTACCGTAGTGGGAGAGACAACAAATTGACAGACAATATGAACTACATAAGAAATATCAGGCCTGGTAATCGTAAGATACACCAAGCTCCCAACCAAAGTACGGTACATAGTGGGATATGGTAAAGGAACACTATTCGATGGAGCATATTTCACATTCAACTCAAGAGGAGTATTTGCTGCTCTATTATTGGAAATACGAGCCTGTTCAAGAATGTTGGCAATGTACTTGGATTGATAAAGAAGGTAGCCTTTAGGAGAGTAGGCAATGTAACACCCCGTTTTTCTTCGCGAGGGTATATTTTTTTTTGAAAGTAATTAAACATAAAACAGAGAAATAGATAAAGAAATGCCTTTGGATAAATAACTGAGTCATTATAATTTACAAGCAGCGGAAAAGTTTCTCCAATTATAAATCCAAAACATTTACACAACCATAAATGGTACATGGAACCCATTCACATAAGAAGTCGAACTGACAATATTAGTATAAATACAGTTTTCCAAACTAAAAATACTCCAATCCAAAAAGAAGGACACCTAGTCCCTATACATCATCCTAATCTGATCATCCTACCAAAAAGCTATACACCCTGAGTATCTCCACGCGCCCCGTGAGATCCTCCTAACGTAACTGCAGTCAAACGTTCCCATCTCCATTCCCGTCCGTAGGGTACGAACCGGTAGGACCGTCCTGACTCTCATCTGAGGGCAAAGCCCAGATTTCCACAATAATTGTAAAGGGTCACCAACCAGAAAATAACAGTTAACACATAACAATTAAGTTTTTAAATGCCCAAAATAACTTTTCAACTAAGCATGCACCTTAAAAGGATTTTCCATATGCTCAAAGTTCATATAATGCTTGCCAATTAACAATGAACTCAAAATGAAGT